>NW_019103334.1:0-172477 GCF_001856785.1 Myzus persicae
CCCCTTCCCATTTTCCTATTTTTAAATTGAATTCTCGATGACTTAAATACCATTTTTAAATTTCGATAACCAGCATTTAATTATTGTAAATAAAAATATGAATTTAGGCATACTGATATTATAGACTTCAGTCTTTAATGTTTTTTTTTAATGCAAATATTTTCATTTTTTTATTTTTTTTGATTCTCAAAACGCATTTGTCGTGGGCGCCCATGTCCCCCTTCCCATTTTTATTTTTAAAATTGAATTATATTTCATTTTTTTAAATATTTTTCTTTTTTGATACTCAAATGGCATTTTTCTGCGGGCGCTAATGGCCCCCTTCCCATTTTTATTTTCAAAGATAAATCATATCTGGTTTTTTCATTTTTTTTCTATAATTTAACCTTAGTTCAATTTTTTATTCACATTCTTTAAATATTGATAACCAGCTGGTTCCTTAAAATATTTTCTCATGATATAATTATTGTACATAATGCTAGGAGTTTAGGAATACTTATATTGTGGACTGCTGTCTTTAATATTTTTTTTTAATGCACATATTTTCATAATTTTTTTTTTCGTTTCTTAAAACTGATTTGCCCGCGGGCGCCCCTGCACCCCTTCCCATTTTCATTTTTAAATTTATACTTTATAATATTTTTAAATATATTTTTTTATTTTGATTCTTAAAACTCATTTGCCTGCTGGCACCCATGCTCCCCTTCCCATTTTCCTATTTTTAAATTGAATTCTCGATGACTTAAATACCATTTTTAAATTTCGATAACCAGCATTTAATTATTGTAAATAAAAATATGAATTTAGGCATACTGATATTATAGACTTCAGTCTTTAATGTTTGTTTTTAATGCAAATTTTTTCATATATTTAATTTTTTTGATTCTTAAAACTGATTTGTCCGTGAGCGCCCATGCCTCCCTTCCCATTTTTATTTTTAAAGTTTAATGATATTTCATTTTTTTAAATATTTTTCTTTTTTGATTCTCAAAATGCATTTGCCTGCGGGCGCCCATGTCCCCCTTCCCATTTTTATTTTAAATTGAATGCTCAATGACTTAAGTACCATTTTTAAATTTGGATAACCAGCATTTAATTATTGTAAATAACACCATGAGTTTTTTACTAACGATATTGTAGACTGCAGTCTTTAATGTTTTTTTTTAATGCAAATATTTTCATATTTTTATTTTTTTCGATTCTCAAAACGCATTTGGCCGCGGGCGCCCATGTCCCCCTTCCCATTTTCATTTTTAAAATTAAATAATATCTGATTTTTTCAATTTTTTTCTATAATTTCCCCTTAGTTCAATTTTTTATTCACATTCTTTAAATATTGATAACCAGCTGGTTCCTTAAATTATTTTCTCATGATATAATTATTGTACATAATGCTAGGAGATTAGGAATACTTATGTTGTGGACTGCAGTCTTTAATATTTTTTTTTAATGCACATATTTTCATAATTTTTTTTTTTCGTTTCTTAAAACTGATTTTCCCTCGGGCGCTCATGCCCCCTTCCCATTTTTATTTTTAAAATTGAATTATATCTTGTTACGGTCAATGACGAAAATGAGGATATTTACGTTATAGCCCGGCCAATGTCGAAAATTACCTTGTATAATACAAATTTACATAAATGACCGGTAATTTACGTAAGTGGCGACACATAATGGTTATTGTTGTAAACACGGGTGTTATTTTATTATTCACGTAAATTCCAAACTCCTGCTGGACGTTGTTGTAAATTATTCATTATTTATACATTTATAACATACAGGTCACTTTTAGTTAGCTATCTACACTCGTTAAATGATAATCAGCGATAGTTACTCGAGCAGTCGAGCAAACCATAATAATATTAATACACTGCAGCTGGTGGTTATCTAACAAATTATCAAAGGTAGGTAATTTGTTTTATTGGATTTTTNTAACTGAACTACACAATATGTGGGAAGACGTCAAAATTGTTCATGGTAAACCAAGGCACAGTCAGAGCCAAGGTTCTGTGGAACGAGCAAATAGAGATGTAGAGGATATGTTGGCTACGTGGATGGCAGAAAACAATAGTACGGATTGGCCCTCTGGTTTGAAATTTATTCAGTTTCAGAAAAACCGAGCTCTTCATTCAGGTAAAAAAAAAGTATTTAGTATAATTTATTAAAATAATTAATTTTTCATTCAACCCGACATAATTATCTTAATATACCTAATATGTATGTTTTATTCTAATCGATATCAATAACAGTACAGTTATTTATTATAATTAGTATGATAGTGTATTAATGTGTTAAAAAGTATTAGGGTTCTATAATTGTTCTAGGCTCAACTATGGTTATTTTATGGTAATTATAATAATAGGTTTTTTTTTAAAACTTGTTTTTAGGTATTGGAAGATCTCCTTATGAAGCCATGTTTGGCTGTACTGCCAGAACAGGACTATTATCGATCGGTCTACCAAATGATGAAATAAATTCATTAAAAACAGAAGAAGATATAGAAAAATTGTTTAATCGAATGCAAGAAATTGGATTACATGATTCAAAACAAAATATTGAAGAAGTTATTTCACCAATTTCAGAACAGCAAGAAAATAAGATAGATACAGGTAAATTAATATTATATTTTAAATTTTAAATTTTATGAAAATAACATATTATTTAAACATATTAGATACGAACCTAAGAAAATGTGAAACATGTTTTATTTTCCTGGAAGCTGACAATGAAAGTACAAAATGCATGCATTGCCAACGTCATGAGAAAATACAGAATGAACGACATAAATCAAGTGAATGCTTAAAGAAACAAGCCAAAAAAATGATGACTATTTCAAATAAGAAATTTAGTCCACTAGAAGTTGGTACCACAGTTAAAGTTGGAATACCTGATGTTGATCGAGCACGTGGATCACCACGAAACCTATTAGCAGTTATTACCCAGGTTGAAGATGATTTATATAAATTAGGTACTTATAAAATTATAATTACCTATATTATTTAAATATATTTATTTGAATTTATAAAATATGCTTATCTTTAATTAGGTACAGAGAACGGCATAATTAAACATTTGTATACTCGATCGCAGATCGATCCCTGCAAAGAATGTTTTGTTGATTTGGTATCTGTAAATACCGAAAAAGAAATTACGCTTAGAGAAGCTGCAGGTTTTAGTAGTGTCACTGGACCACAAGGTTACAGAAGGTGTAATTGCAAACTAAAGTGCAGAACAAACAAATGCATTTGTCGATTAGCGGGAATATTGTGCAATTCAAAATGTCACAACAGCATGCCTTGCGAAAATAAATAATAAATATAATATATAATTAATAATAAAAAAAATTATAAGATAAATATTAATAACTGTAGTCTGTAATTAATTAAATTAATGTGTATTTTCAGTAATTTACGTAATTTACCAACAGTCAATGGTTAATAACGTTAATATTCGGTCATTGAGGTAAAATTGTTTTATTTTGTTTTGTAATTTACAACAATAGTCTATTATCTTGGAAACTGACGTTATTGCCCGGTAGTTTACGAAAATAACCTAGCAACTTGGCTTCTAACGTTAATGACCGGTTAATAACGTAAATGTTCAGTTTTCATCATTGACCGTAACATATATACTATATACCAACTGCCTCACTCAAATATTTTATATCAACTTTCAGTTTTTACTGTAACAACAACTATAAGAATTTACAAGAGTACCTACCTACTCAACAACTTAAATAAGATTATTTAATAAAAATCCATTCCCCTTCCTCCAACTTAAACTCATCGAATTAATTATGTTTGATTTTATTATAATAAAATTGCACTACACATTTAATAACAATCAAAAAGTGTAAATATAAAACTAGAACAAGTCCCCAATTAAGGCTGTTGTATGATTGATGACAAAAAACAAGTATAGTATTGCTTTGTTCAATGATGATTTGTAGTCATTCAAAATTTACTATTTAGTTTATACTCCTTAATGTATTTTAACAATATTATTAACATTTTGAAAACTTGATTTTTAATACTTAAAAATGAAATTAAAATTTCTATTAAATTACATCTTACAATAATTACATTAACTAACTTCTACTTTGCTAGCATTGTAAAAATTGAATTACTAATTTAATGAAAATGGTCGTCTAAAAAATATATCATATAATCAGTAGTGTAATGGTTCAAAATATTGCCATTGTGAAAACAAATATTATGTCGCAATGTCCCCCGATAATAATTATATTATTTTTTGCTCAATAAAAATAAAGAACAACCAATATACAATATTAATTTATTAAATTCTCAATTCTCTAATAGTCATTAATATTTCATATTTCAAAGCACAGAGATTAATTGTATGCATAATGCATACAATGTTAAGTTGTATACATTTTATTACCATTGAACAACACATACAAAATAATTCCTATGTGGGCTGTTCAATGTTCTATTTCCAACGTTGTTCAATAATATATACTAATTTGCATTGAAAAGGATGTCAAGTGCAATAATTTTTAATGTGGTTTGATGTAAGCAATTTAACAAAATTGTAACATTAAAATGTTTGTAAATAGTTATCACTATTTTTAAGTAATTTAGAAAAGATTCCATATTTGCACACTAATTGATAAAAACAGTCACTGAAAATGGTCAAACATTATTCTAGAATGATTTTAGGGCAACAATTTCTTTTATAAAAATACTGTAGACAACAATATTAATATTATTTAGGACTTGACTTCTCAATTTTTCAAGTAGGAATATTCCTTTTCAGGATAGAAGAAATTTAATTGTTTGTTAAATAGCCACCACTGTTGTTTTTCCACATACACTTTGGAGAAACACATATTTCTTTAGGTAAGTATCTTTGATCCTAATTCTTAAGTGTCTTTTAGATATTTTTGCTGAGTAACCACCAATATGTTTAGCCTAAGGGATTAGGTTCTTGTTTTAAAATAAAACTAAGTTTATGCAAAATTAAACTCATTTGATGTGAGTCACATTGCATTGTGATTCTGATACTAGGTTTTAATGTACTACAATATTTGTGCACTGACATCCTCTTAATAACTGATTATACACATCGTAATGATTTAATACAAATTTAAAAGTTAACTTATTAAAATATATTATAATATATTTCTAAAAGTAATTACATAATTTACAAACATATTGTTAATATTTTAATTGGTAAGACTAAGGATTTAGAAATTAATCTAAATCGAAAAAGGGTTGGGTGATGAAACAGCTGTCATTTGATTTCATTTTGAATTTGTTGCCACTTCTGTACAAGTGATGATACATATTTTTGTTTTAATCCCAGGCCCACATCCAATTTTCCCACCTGTAAACAAAATTCATCATGTCAGCATCATATTATGTATATAAGTTAAATTAACTGATAAGCTTAATTTAATATTATTAATTTAATTCTATTCACATTGGTCAATATAATAATATTGAATATTCCATAAACAATTAATTTATAATGTTGGAAAATATATGAGCTGATTAAAAGTTTAGTCGATTTAACAAGAGTAACACATCTCTTTCTAACAGGATAGATAGATAATACACATGGACAATGACTGTATGGAAAAAATGTAACCATTTCGATAGTTAAAATATTATAAAATATAAATACCTTTTTCTTCTTCTTTGGTTTGACAATTTCTTTTTCTTCTTCTAAAGTGTTTTTTGTAGTATCAACAGTGGTTTTTAATTTTGGAGCATTTTCGACTATTTCGGGTGATGGAACTGCAATCATTGTTTCAATTTGACCAGCTGGTTTCGATTCAAACTGAGCAAGATCAGCATAAAATGAATTTAATTCATACGACAGTTCATCTCCAGGAATTGGTGGCTAAAAGAAAAAACAAACTCAATTCAAGTGAAAATAGAACACCAAATGCAATTGTTTTCCATACGACAATAATTTCCGTGTCTTCTTTATGGTTATCTTCATCGATATCCATGTCCACTGGTTCAGGGTGGCAATAATTTTGATCGGAAATGTTTGGAGGAGGAGGAGTACTCGCATTAGAAATCACAGGTGGCGAAGGGGTACGTTCAGATTCATCAGTTGGATATTGCCACTGTGTGCGGCCATCAACATCATTCTGATAGTAATACCGCGTGTTAATTCTAAAATAATATCCATAACAAAACATTATAAAACAAACAGTATTACCAGTTTTGAAAAGACACATTTTAAAATTTAAAAAAAAAATTATGCTTAAAACATTACTAACATTTTTTTTTTTTTGTAAATTAATATTAATGATTTAGAATATAAAAACTTTATTTAATAATGATACTTATGTTTGACTCAAATAACCATTTTAATAATGAAAAAATGTTGTAGTAGAGCCTGTTGGAGACAAACCTGTCTTGTAGATATTAATTCCGCCATATTATTCCACCTGCGCTTAACACGGCTCATATGCAAACCATACAACTGAATACTATTAAATATAAAGTAGTAAAAATATAATATTATTACAGTAATAATTAATTAATTTGCACATTCAAGTCAATTTTGTTGATTTTTCCTTGTTTCAATCTGCATTGAAGTTGATCAAGTCATGTCTAGATGCATCCACATACATACCTACTTGTTTTCAGACGAATAGGATAAAATACTGCTTTAGCCTTTGTTACAAAATATTTACACTATTGAAAATCAATAGTACTTCTAATATTTTGTTTAAAAATGTCCAATAAAAATAAACCCCCTCCTAAATGAATATTATTAAATAAAATACATGTTTTGATTCTTTTGTAATGAAATATTTTGTTAGTCCATAATTTTAACAAATTACATGACACATACTTGTCCCATTGGCATGTCCATCCAACTGGTGCAACTGACTCTTCTAAAGTACATAACTCGATAGCCATTTCATCCAACCACTTTGAGAAATATTCGTCATTCAAACAACTATCTTTCCAGGCTTCCATTAAAGTCTAAAAAACAACAAATTATTAAAAACTTAACAAAAAGACATAAGATTTTGGTTTTTTATTTAAGTACTTAACAGATAATACTATTTTGTACAACTGATGTATTACAAACATTTATAAGTAGCTAATATTTAATAATTATACAGTTGTATAATTTAATATTTCACAGACATTCTTTTTTTTTTAAATAAATTAAACTTACATCAATTTTAATAGTCATAACTTGAACTGAAGACAATTTATCATTTTTTTCACAATCTGACAGAAAATGTAATTTTGATGAGATCAGCAGTGACAAATCTTCAATATGGTTTTTAGCTTAAAATAAAAGAAAAAATATTATAATAATAATTAAAACAGCTTATATTAGTTAAAATTTTCAAAAACAAATTACATTTTTTCATATCACAATTTTTATTAAAATCTTTTTCATGTTTTGTGAAAACACTATTTTTATTGGTATTATGATTATCATGTACATTTATTGTTTCGCCTTTAACAAAATTGATAGAACCTCCGTTATTGTGTTTGGATGAGACAGAATAACCAAATCCAATTTTAATATTAGCACACGGGTCTTGGACATATGAAAGTGTTTTCTCATTTAATTCACTTTTTTGATCATCTGTAATATTATATAAAAATAATTTGTATTAATATTTTGCATTATAATAGTTAACTAATATATATTTAATTCGCCATTATCAAAATAGGTATTAAACACTTAGAACTAGACAATTTTTACCTAAATCTTCATGATCTTCTTCACCATAATTCGCAATTAGATTAATAGATTTCAAAGAATTTTCTTTCAAAGAATCTAAAGTCAAATTATTGATTTTTTCGTCAGAATTTGAATTGGTATTTGAATCATTTTCAACAGTTTTTGAATGCAGTTTATTACCCATTGCATCAGTATCCAACGGAACAATTAATTTATTTTCTTCTCCAGTATTATTGTTTAATGTGATATCGACATAATCAGGGGGTACTTCACTTTTTAAAATATCAAAAATATCACCAGTAGTTTTTTTTTCTGAAGATTTAGATGTAGTAGATTTTTCTACTAAATAATCTGGCGGTACTTCATTGTCAATAATGTCTAAAATATCAGGCTGAACATTTGTTTCACAAGAACCAGGTGATTTATCCTTAGATAATTTAGCCAATTCCTTTTGTTTGAACATTTCAGCCTTTTGTTGCAATCTTTGAAGTATAGTGGATTTTTGATCCTTATCATCTTCATTCTCATCTTCACTAGAATCACTTCCATAAGCCACTAGCGCACTTAAAACTTTAGATTCTAGTTTTGATTTTTTAGATCCATTACACGAATTTGGATCAAGAGTAGGCAACGAATCACTTGAAAGCCGTTTTCTGGAGTTTTTCGTCTTGTTTACATCTAGAACACAATTTTAGCAATTTATTACAACATTTCTACTTAAGTTTATTTTGTCGTTTCTTAAGATTCATAATAATATATAATTATTATACAGTATTTTTACATTTTAACAATAATGTCCAACATACCTTGATTTTCAATACTGTGTGCTGCTTCATAATGTTCAGGTTTTTCCCATGTGACTTTATTTGTTTGGGTATTCCAATAGTAAATAAATCCTGAAACGTCATCATAACACTCCTGCCATACTACATAAAAAAAAGTAAGAACACAAACTATACATTACTTATGTAAATCAAACATAATATTATCAACTTAATATTTATGATTTAATCAAAATTTCAGGAAGGAAAGATCATTTAAACATTTTACCTTAGATATAGGTACTACCATGGTAAATAATACAGTGGAAATTCCATATAACAAAATTTTCTATTTAACGAATTATTTTTGAGAACCATGACCTTCATTGTTAAATACACGTACATTTATCTCCAAATAATGAATCTGATGTTTCTATACAACGAAATGATTATACAATAAAAACTGGTTTTTGTAGATGTTGTCACTATCAAATTTTAAACATAGTTCTAAAATTGTACATGAACAATGAATCCAATAAAGATAAGACATCAAAGGTAGGCAAACTGATTAATTTTATTGCAGTATTTTAAAACTTAATGATATAGAAACTTTTTATGAAAAAAGTACAATTTATAAAAATAATAAGGAAACAAAACTCACTAATTATTTCTTTTGAATTATAAAATTAAAAACTAAATTAAACTGTAATATTATATTTGATGTTGTTTTTTACATAACATATACAACATAGAAGTATATACATACATACAATAAATTTTTTAAAAAAAGTTGAAAAAAATATGTAATTCTATTTAACAAATTCCTCCATATTACGAATTTTTTTCGTTGCTTATTCGGCTTCGTTATATGGAAGTTTCACTGTACTATTATTATGATGTTTGCTTCATATAGAACTGAACAATTAACTTAACATTTAATTAAATGAAATAATAAATAAGATAGCAAAATAATATAACTAATAGTTATTATTAATACAAACCATAATCAGAATTATTAAGTTCAGTTGCATTCATAATTTGTTCTTTGACGTTATTAACGTAATTTTCAACTTCTTTAGATTCTGTAAACATAATTTAATTAGATAAAGGTTAAAAATACTTTTTAACTACTTAAAACATATGATCAGATTGTAATAATTAAAGTATTAATTATATACATTGCAATTATGAAAAATTAGAAGTTGTAGGTACCAGTATTCGTTTTTTAAGATTTCCAATATATTATTTAGTATTTTCCATTTATTCAGCTTATTTACTCAATAATTATCTAAGACATACCATAGATTGTATTCAATAAAGCAATTAAGTGTAAAAGTAGAAAAAAATTTATAACTAAATAGTGATAAAAAACACACAAAGTGTGTTGATCATAAATTCGCTCTATGATGAAAACATTGAAAACTACTACAGCCTAAGTTCTGAGAAATAAAGTATTGATTGTGTTCCATAACAATCAGAAAAAAAACTGTTCTAATAGTATTAAATTAACTATTAAAAATTTTTAACTATAGTTTTGTAGATAATTAGTACAGTAACAACCAATCAGCCCGTGCAGCGAGAGATTTGGTCGACTTACCACTATCTGAAGCAGAGTGTGTCATGTCCAATTTCAGTTTTCTCCTGTTCATCGCAGCAACAGTAACAATACCCTGCGAAATTAAAGATTTGTCTGTTGGATAGGCGCGAGCTGCTCGTAAAACCATATGCTCGACAGCGGAGGTTTGGCCGGAATATCCGAACGTATTTTTAATGCGGAAGCGCAAGAGTCGGAAAAACTGTTATTATTAGTGTGACTGTTGGAGGTGGTGTCAAAGACGACTGGTACATGACATCGTCTAGTACTCAGAATATGCATATGCAATTGTACGATGATGATACGATTTTCTATCGCTCCGATGTCCGGCAATTATAACATTAATATTAAATTGTAAATTAACGAAACACCACAATATTATGACGTCTTTTTACTATTTTTGGTTTGTATTGAACATTTGAACCTACTTAGAAGTACCGTAGAATGGTGGTGTAAGGACCGTGGACGGGAAATTAATAATAATTATCGCACCGTGATAAGGACCAGCGGATTGTTCGGCGTGTGACATCATACCATACACGAGACCACTCGCCTTACAATGTGACCAACCAACGACACTTGATGCTATATATAGTATAATATATTATACTTCAACTTCTCGATTGATAACACGAACAACGATAACCCACGAAAATACCGTGCTTCGCTTCAGATAGTAGTTCAGGCATTCAGAGATTGTACGAAAACATCCTTATCAGCTATAGCTAAAAGCCAAAAGTGTACTAATTAGTAATTAGTAATTTTGTGATTTTGTGACTTAATAGCCAAGAACCCTATCTAGGGCTATTTCTAAATTTATAATTTTAGTTTTCGATTCTGGCAATCCGGTGTGTAGTTTGCCTCGTCCGTGGACGCGACGTGCCGAAGTGATACGCTAGTTTCCTCTGTTTTTGGCACGGATTATCGCCAGCCAGATCTCATTTCTCTCGTCCGATCGATACAATATATACCCCACGTGTCGACACTCCAATCAATCAATCGATTCTCTCCCACTTGCATATCGTCTTAGTTCTTGCGCATTGGATACTAATACATGCGAATACGCGATGCGGTATACCTCAACTGAAAAAACTGCAAAACTGAAAACGGTAATTCAATTTTTTTTCTGTTGGAATTGTAACCATTGGTGTACACATAATATTTCCGGTGGTCGCTGCTTTTGTCACGATTAACGATTTATTCCAATCCCTATTCCCTGCTTGCGGCGGTTGTCGGTCGCGCGGTTCGACGCATAATCAATCCTATAGATCAATTATGCATGCAACACATTATCGTAATGTCGTCTGTGAGTGTTTTTAGTTATTACTTATTACTATTATTATTACTACACTCGAAACACTTGACGTCGTGCATATCGAGCGAGTGGATTAGTGGAGCAATGCCGTATTGTCATAATGTCATTTCACGACCAGTTTTCGTTTACGCAATAAAGTGCCTAAAAAGTAATAAGTAATAACGTACCGCCGTCGTCGACCTCGTACAGTCGTTCAGGTTTCTCGTTTCGAGTTCATCCACGACTCTTCATAGTTCTCGGAAACCGTATCGGATAACACTTATTATTAATTATTGTTTCAACGAAATCGTTCGACGTGCCAAACCTGCGGTGTCGGGGATTCACTTAAAAGTCAATTAACTTGAATAACTGTAGCTACCTGGCTACCTATCGTTTTTGTTATTTCGTCGCCGGCGGCCGTGACAATTCAATAATTCAAAATAATATAATGTAATATTCAATGATCAAACTTTCGAACCCAACATCGCACGATAATAGATTAATTTATATTGTAAGTACACGTTTTTTTAAGTATCTCAGTTCTCAATCCAAGAGGAGGTCTATTGTTATCGTTATGTTATAAAATAATACAATATCTAATAGGTACCTATTATACCACCATGGTTTGATGAGTAATAAAATAACAAATCTGTTTAAATTTGATTTTAAACATCTATAACTTCCGCATTATTATCCCTTATCATTTTATCTATTGTTTTTCTTCTATAATATGATGCTTTCATATTTAAAAAATAAAATTTTTCTTTCTGTGCATTACAAAACTAATTTGTGCTACCCAGATATTGCGCAGCACCTTTTATATTACATCAATATATAACAGCAATGAATGCTAAATATCGAGATAGGTACCTAATTAACACATTTTTTTGAAAAATTATAATGATGAATATAAATTACTGACAATATCCGTCTATTTTAATTTGAATATATTTGGTTAATGGTACCATGACAAACAAAACGACAAAAGTAACGTGTAAATAATTTAAATAATTCCGTTTGTTTTTAACAACATATTCTTTATCTATATTGTTTCCACGTTTAATTAATGTGTTTTATTTATCATCCTAAACAATTTATATTTTGCCACAGTATGCATAATTAATGTGTGTCTTACAGTTGTAGAACACTTAGTGTCAAAAACTGTATAACAAATAACCTAAAAATTTGGCATACTCACATACATGTCATCAGAATTACATAACATTGATTAAAATAATAATAATCTATTCTGTTGATTAAACCATTAACGTCATACCTATTATTGCTCGGGATAAAAATATATGATTATAATTAGGTATACCGTATACCTATATAATGTTTTACATAGTTGACCTCGATTGCAGATATCAATCATAATTATTGTTTATGAAACATTACAAATAAGGGATCACAAACAAATTTTTAAAAAAAAGGATAAGAAAATAATTTATAATTTTTATATCTAGCATAATATATCCAATTATACATGGTACCTACTCAGAATTGTTCAACAAAAAATAAATTATTGTGTTCCAGAGCTCCTGATTATGTTACGACCTTAGACCTCATAACAATGCTACTGATAAACGACTATAAGTTTGAAATAACCAGCACTGTCGCGATCATGTTTATTATTATCATGTACACTTCTAGTCATGCTTTTCGTTACTACGCCAAATTTACCATATTTACAGTATTGTCATATATGTCTGCGACTGTATTCTTACCATTAATGTTATGGAGACCAAGGGACTACAGGAATGGATTGTAAATAGATACATGTGAATGTTTGCTACAAGTATCAAGTTTAATCATTTATTTATTATTTCATCAGATTACCTGCATGGGGTGGACGCCAAGTATCAAAAATATTAGGGATAACATGGGAAATGAAGGGTAAAGAAAATATTGTACAAAATTCAGGTTGTGTTGTTTTGATTAATCATCAAAGCTGTTTGGATTTATTAGGTAAATGGACTACTGTGTTAGTTGTTGTTGTATATAATAAATTTACACGGTACATTTTCTGACTGTTTTTTCAGTATTGTCTGAAATATATCCGGTAATGAAAAAATGCACCGTGATCTCCAAGAAAGAAATATTTTACTTTTGGCCTTTTGGTCTAGCCTCGTGGTTGTGGGGAACAATATTCATTGACCGTCTAAATGCAGAAAGTGCTCAGAGGACCCTTAATAAGACTGGAGAAGCTATTCGTCATAAACAAGTAATTACAGCTATCAGGATAACTTTTTTCTAGAGCTCAAAATTGCTTTCTAGGTTTTCTCAATTTAATTTGATTTATCAAAGAATTTTTTGATGTTTCTTTTATAACACTACATATAAGTGAGAGTATATCATCAAAATGAAAAAGGTACTGCATTTAAATAATTGTTAGTATCTTATTGAAATATTAAATTTATGTTTAAATCAGTGTTGTCCAATTATTAAAGTTAGTGTTTTTTGCTTATTTTTAACAGGCAAAGCTTTGCATGTTTCCTGAAGGCACAAGACACGGTGGACCAGAGCTTTTGAATTTTAAAAAAGGTGCATTCCATGTTGCTATTTCAGCTCAATGTCCAATACAGCCAGTAGTTGTGACACAATATTTCTTTTTGGACCACGGAAAACGTACATTTGATCCCGGTAAGCATTAAGTGTTTAGACTATTCCTGTTTGTTTAATAAAATCAGTTACTCTTAACGTGCTGTAACGTTTGAAACAAATTTCCCAATCTGTTTGTATCATATTTGCGCTGGATCAAAACAATGCATTCAGAAATAAACTAACGCAATAAAATTCCTATTGTTATATACCACTATATTTCAACTTAAAAGAATGTTTGAAAATGTTATAAATTATAAATGTATATTAATAATGAATTTTCTTAAGTAAATGCCAGAATACCTTTTTTTTATGGATAAATAATAGTTTTCGAATTCAAATCATTAAATTATATTGCTTTGTGGTAGTGTGTATGGAGCCTATTTTAGTGAAAAAAGTGCTATTTTGGTAAAAGGTATTTACTTTTCAATGTTTTAAGTCAATGTAAATTATATTGTTATTATTATATCTAATATACATTGTTATTTAAGGCCACGCAGTCATAACAATATTGCCTCCAATACCCACCGAGGGAATGACCAAAGAAGACTTACCTGGTCTTATTGAGAAGTCTAGAACTGCAATGCAAGAAGCGTATACAAAATCTTCAGCAGAAATAAAAACACAATATTATAATGTCAGCTAAAATTATATTATTGTTTTTGCTTCTTGTAAATATTTGACTTTCGATATTTTAGTGTGTTTTAACGTGGTCAAGTACCATTTTAACTATAAATTAGCATCAAGCTTATAGTTATTTGGTACTAATTACGTGTGCTTTACAGTATTTTTTATATTTTGACAAAATATTTTTGTTTGTTAAGACATACAATTTCGTAACCCATGAATTTTGAATAATTACGGTCTTTTCATTTTTAAATGGCATTTGTCACGCTTTGATGTAAAATTATTCAAATTTGTTACTCTATTTTGATTAAAATTATAAAGATATATTATTTTTTTACTAAGAAAAATTATTTACTGAATTAAACGAGCACATAAATTGCTTGCAATATTAATGAAACCAATTATATATTTACACCAAAAATTACTATTTATATTTTATAAGTTGTTTTAACTGTTTTCAACCAATTTTCTCAACTAAACACAGATTTGTAAATGTATGTCTACGATGTACAGTTTGTATTTTTATTTTTTAAATAAATTTTAGTTCATTTTAATCATGTTTGTGTTTATTTTTATTTTTATATTTTGAAATTACATTATTACCTTAGTTTACAGTGTTGGAAATGTTGGTTCTTTAAATTATTCATTTGTTTTATTATTCACAACATTTAGGTTTACTGATAGGGGAAAGTAAAAAACACAAAAGTATGATTTACATCAGAGATGGGCAACTCAAAGTTACTAGAGGGCAAATTTTTACAACAATAATTACATTCAAACTATTAAGTGCATCAGCCAAGTACATGTGCTATGATTGGGAAGTGAAATGTAAACCAATATTGGTAATAACCTGTTACAAAGGTAATAGCTACTTAATTTAAATACAAACTGAGTACCTATCTAATTTATATTCTTACATAAAACATATTATACTCCGCGCCACGAGAGAAGGAACCCGTTTCCCGACCAAATTGCAACCGACTCCGCGCATCCCCACTTATTTGACATATCGTCGTCTAGTCACCTAGCCTAGTAACGCTAGCTGCCGTCAGTCTACATGCGCGAAACGGGTTCCTTCTCTCGTGGCGCGGAGTATAGTGTTATTAGTTTTATATTAATAATTAAACTCCTATGGTGTAAGAGGGCTGGTAAGGATACCAATTGTAAAATGTCATTATTTCTAATAAAATTTAAAATCATTTTAACAAAAATTAATAAAATGAAACTTATTTTCATTAAGTTGATGTCCTCATTGAATAACTTCTGATATAAATCTGGGAACAATACAGTGATCCAACTAAAGTTAACATTATTTTTCAATCAATTTTGGTGTAAATTATGTAAATATAATAATTGTTATATAGTTTGAAGCAACAATAACAATGTCAATAATGTAGATTGTCATTTAAACATTAAATAAATCATTACATTTAAATAAATGCTATAAACTATTTAAAAACTCAAAAATTGATTAGATTAGCAAATAAGTGTTGTAATTTAAATGGATTGCTATTTATTTCTGAAAATTATATAGAATTTTGTGTAATAATTAATAAATAATTTTAAAGAATGGGTAATTTTTTTAAAACTTAAAATTAACTTAGTAAAGCTACTAAATTAGTAATTAACTATACTCAATCCAGAATAAGAACGCACTGGGAGGCGGACTAAGACTGGTTCTAGTTTGCACATTCACCCCACTACACAGACCATTTTCATTGACACCTTACACTTTGCCAACATAGCTCACCATACCGTATGAGCAAGCGAAGTATGTTCTTATTCCTGATATTGTGTCGTTCGACCAACTTTCCCAGGCTTTAAAACAATATTATTCATATCAGGCGCGGATCCAAGGGGCCTAACGTTCTAGATCCGCGCCTGATTCATATTTTTGAAGAGATCATAAAAATATTTGTCAGCTGCTGTTTAAAACATTTGCTGTGTATGCCAATTAAAATCCTTACTATTTTCATCACAGTGACAAACTTAAAAGGGTTTGGCGCACTTCACAAGTTAATATAATATAGATAGTAAATGCACGTTGATGGTTTTTAAACAGTCTTCTAAAATACATTTTACAGGGGGACAGCAAAAGAATTCTAACTTCTCGACAGTGATATTGAGCACACGTCAAAGACTTCAGCCACTACAAAAAATATTGTTTTAATAAATACAGCATTTAATTTCAAAAATATATAATAAAAATCAAAAAACACGTGTAACAAGAAATATAAATACATTTCTTTAAGATAAATTACATAAATATTTATCAAATACAATAAAAATATAATTTAACTAGGCATATAGTGGTAGTTTACTTGTTACAATATATATTTATATATAAAAAAAATCATATATTATTATTGGTCTCGGCTAACACCACGTATATAATATGTTGTTTGGGCAAAAACACTGGACGATATAAGTCTGTTTGTATTACAAAACATTAATTTAATTTACATCGTATGATCTACATTAGAATAGCGTATAATTTATCAATGATAGAACAAAATAGACGTTTTCTTCTCGTTTTAAGTATATAATAATAAAATATATAATAATAAATAATAAATATCACATGGTTGCTGCGAAATCGATATAAAAATTAAATGCTGCAAAAATAATGACAACAAAAAAGCAACACTTTTTCATCACACAGTTTAGGTAGTATAATATTATTATATATGATATAAAAAAACATTATCTAAAATATTATGTATTGAATAACTTCGATCGCCATTCAATGATCATAACACGTGAACCTAATTATTTCATTTTAACTCCTAGAAGCGACGGAGCGTAGGTACTCGAATGTTTGATGGACTTGGCATGGGGGGGGGGTTCTGTGCTACGTATTTCGTTCAATTGACTATATAAATATACAAATAAATTAACGTACACGATACATACATATTATTTAATATGTATACAAAAATCGCATTGCATATGTAATATATAATATTAGATGTACAGTCGAGTACAATTTTTATTGTGTGTTGGTGTTGTGTCTACTATATATTATTATAATGTACATAGGATTCCTATTTTTATTTTTGTCTATTGCTAAACGTCCCTTTTTGAAGGAGGAATTAAGTGTTCGGGTATTTCGATGGGCAAATCGTGCCCGCCCAGCTTCACTTGTATCAGATGCATTGCCAACGCGAACTCATCCATGTCCAGAAAACCGTCGTGATCGATGTCTGACAACTTCCATATTTTGCCCAGGACTGAGTTGGGCAGTTTCGATTTGACCATTTCGGCTTTGGCCACTGCAAAAATAATGACAAAAACTTGGTTAGATCATCAAACGCTCTCTTACATAAAAAATAATCGTCTTTACTGTGACGAGGAGGTTAAAGATTAGATGAGACTTGATAATCGAACTATACAACTTTTAACATTCATAACTGTACATTTTTTAGTTGTTAATATTTTTAATTAGTTGTATAGGTAGGTGGATACTTGGTTCATTTTTTTAAGTACCCACCTATTTTATGAAAAACAACTGTAAATTCCAAATATATTTTTTAAATGAATTTTTATAAGATTAAATTCACAGCCATATAGCATATAATATGATATACAATTTCATACCCGCTCCGGATAGTTTTCCGTCAGACTTCTCCAGCGTGTTGAACACCGCATCGTACTTTTGCCGCTCTTTGGCCACTACCCAACCAGTTTCGCCCTTGCCAGCGTCGATACCCTCTCCCCTCTTGTACCCGAACGGGCTTGCGGTGTCCTGGACGCTCACAAATGCGCCACCTACAAAGTAATCACGAATGTCATCGTTAATCATTAACATAAGTAAGACAATATTATTGTCGGGTCACATCGTGCATTAGTATAGTTGAAACATACCACTGACCACTATGATTATAGATTAGTATTTACTATGTTGTAGCTTTTTACTGCCAACTCGAAATATGAGGTATGGGCGGGGGTTAAATGTAAATTATTAAAAAATAAAGTACTAACCTTTCAAATATTTAAAAAAAAGTCAACCTACGGTTTTATTAAACACCTGCCACATTTTGAAAGGGAAAAAATTAAAATTAAAATATAACCAAAAATAGCTAAAAAAAATAACATTTTGTGTAGGTATATATTGTAAGCAGTATAAATTGTTAATCTAATGAAATTTAGCTAACGAATTACTTATAAGTAGTTCATGCGACGTGAATAAATTATATAGTAATTATTGGTAAAATAGAACGTTTAACAAAAATATGTACGCATAATAATATATATTATACAAATCAAAATCAAAGTCAACGTGACTATTTATTAAAAAAAAATGGTTTTGAGCTAAACAGTTGAACATTTATTATACAATTAAAAATATCAATATTTTGTATTGTTAATCAAAAGAACCTTGTAGGCTATATAATATAGTCGAAATTGAATCAATAAAACCGCTGAAATGTTATATTATTATCAATTTTTTTAATAATTAATACGTTTTTCAAGACTTTATAGCATTGATATTTTTAAACTATATCTATCTAATAAATACTAAATCATTTTATGAAATTGAGTGTACTAAATTAGAGTGTTTATTGGATGTTTCCTCGCGCATTATATTACTAGACATGAAAACGTGAAAAAATCAAAAAAGAAATACCTTTGACTACCGCCTGCTGTTGCTGCTGTTGTTCGGCGTCTCCGTTATTCATCTTACGGTTATGCATGTCCTGCAAAGGGATCATAGCCATCAATTTAGCGATATCGTTGGCAAGCATCTTATCGACCTCTTCTAACAGATGTGGTTTAAGACTTTGGAATTTACTAAAATCTAAGTTCACCAGTACGTCCTGAAAAACACCATTGCAAGTCGATTAGTCAATAAAATATGCGACAGGAATCGTTAAAAATAATATAGGTACCTATAAGATATTATAATACGTAAACGAAACAATATACCCAATACAGAAATAAATAATATTCTTACAAACCTGCATTTTTTTGAGATCGGGAAAATCTCCTGGTGAAATCTGTTGTTCTTTCTGGATATTTTGGTAAATAGTGCCAAGGTTTTTGATCAATTCTTTTTTCTTGCCGTCTCTCCTGAAAAGAGCCGGCATTTCTTTATGTAACGCGCTGATTATGTAAGCGTGAACCTGTAAACAACACGGAACAATACAATTAATGCTAGTGACATGCGCCACATTTCGGATTTCAATAGTGCACGACGACGTTCGTGGTCCATCAATAGCAATAATTACTTTAGCCAATCTCGCACGTTTTATCAAGTCGTTTAGTTTCCTTAACGCCGCGTTTCCCGGTAAAGACTGCAGGTCCTTGAACAAGTCTTGTTCTTCGTCTTCAAATAATCTAAAATATACAAAACAGCTTACTATCATATACTTATATCCGGTGTGGCATTTGCACATTTAAGATTAAAAACCTATTTTCTAAAAAAAGTCGCACCGAATGCCTATCAACAAAAGTAGTAAAGAGTGGCGAGTATAATTTTATCGATTTCACCCGGTCCTTTTTGTTTAGTGAAAAATAAAAGTACATAGCCTCTAGGCTATTATATTATATTAATTCTGTAAGTACATAAAATCCATACATATTATTAATCGACCGACTATGATATTAATTTTACATAAACAAGTATATTATATAGATACGATGAGTAGCCAAGTTCAAAGCATTATTTATAAGTACTGTAATACCTAATAAATAAGCGTTTGATTTAAAATTTCAAATAATAGCAAAAAACTTTGAAGTATTGTGCAATGAGCTCTCAGTGTTATGCTCCCAGTACGGTGTAGTTAAATTGTTAGATACAGGCCATAAACGGTATTTGGGACATTCTTGTCCCCCAATTATATAGGACATTTCCACCCGTCCTACCATATGTCCTACTTTCATTATTATATTGTTTTTCACAATTCGATACGTTTACGATTTTAACTATCCAAAGAACACGTCAGTAAAATTCACTAAACAATGATTGTTTTTGAAATAAGCCAAACAAGCCATATAGTAGCTACACTAATTAATTTTTATATTAAAAAAAAAAAAAAATGTTTTTAGGTAGGTATATTTATAATTAATATTTTATTAGTCTCAAGCTTCGGCAATAGTTTGTTATGATATTTTAAGTAAATATAAAATAATGTAAGAGGGAAATCAAATGATAAATATGTGGGTTTTGAATAAATTGTGCTTTAAAACTGAAGAATAGTGTAGAACTAATTGTAGGTATTAATTATAATATGTCTAATTCGGTTCTCCTAAGAAATCTGATAACATTTTCTGGTTGGTAATCGGGACCAATTATTTCATATTTTATTTCCCTGGTATGTTATGCTCGGATCCAAGAAAAAATGTCAAGTAAAAAACGATACAGTGAAATACAAGGTAAAATTCGATACCAATTGCATCAATATTATCTTCAAAAATATTTTACCTACAGCAAACATTTAACAGTGGGTGAATAATAATGTTCAATAGATATGCTATGATATGCTATGAGGAAAAGTTTTTAATCATAGATTTTTCGTGTCACAGAAATGTACCCAGTGGAGTGCAGTTTACCTCAAATCTAAAAAGAGTACAATAATGCATCAATAATTGTTACTAACGGGTGGACTATAAAAACAACACGAGAAAAAAAATATTACCAAGTTCAAATAAAGCGACTATTACTATAGTCTATAAGTAAATAAAATTTAAATTGCGAATATTGTAAATTATGCGTGTATTTAATACGGCTGTAATGAAAATGACTTACATAAAAAATACGTATGAATTGCGTTACAATTATTTATAATTTCGATGAATTTTTATAGATGCGATAAAAAATACAAACATTTCTTTGAATATACATTATAATAGAAGTATTACGTGGTACTCTATTATTATTGGCTAAACATGTTAAATGGTTACAATAGTCTGCCTCTGCAGTCTTTCAGATTTATCATAAACACAACCCAAAATCATTATATTAAACATACAATTATAATAATATTAATAGGTATTGGAATACACACTGCAGCAATAAAGCATGAACAAATAGTAAATACTTTCGGAAAATTAATAAAATGATTTCCGGACAAAAAATTCGCTGTCAACTGATTCTGGATGCTGTATCTAACAGATAATCCTCCTCATTTACACACATCATCTGTTAGGCTATAATATAATCTAAACTAGCTGAATTACCCGGCTTCGCACATGTGTAGTTGATTTTTTTTCATATTTACAATTTATCCCTATAATTTCTCGGAACAATTTATTCTTATCTACACGACGGACAAAAAGGATAGGTTGCAGGTAGCTGGAAACCCGCACGCCATGAGTCTGTATCGTACAGCACAATACGTATTGGCGGTGAATTATTATAATCGTTAATTACTCCACTAAAACGCAACTTTTTTGAAATCCTTTCTTATTGCATGGTGAAAATTTGAGAAGAACCCCAATTCCAAATTTCAAGTTCTTACGTTGCGTCGTTTTTGAGTTACAGCGATCAGTGACTAAGTGGTATTTGGATTTTATAGGTACATATTACATATAATGTTAACAAATTAAAAATATTATGTTTGTTGTTATTATGAATTTTTGTAATGTTACGTTCATAAAAGGTTAAAAACAAGTGAGCTACAATCACAAATTTGTTTTCCTCATGTACAACCCTATGTATAACATAATTCAAAAAAATACCACCCTAGGCGAGGCTTATAGAAATAATAATATACTTGGGTACCTGCGCTCAGCGACCGACCACCACTCCCGTAACTATAATACAAGTTTTCAATAATTACACCGTAAATGACGGGCGCCGTTTAATTTACATCGTATCCCACAAATATATACAAAGGTATGCATAGATATAATAATATATTATATTAAAATATACAATTCAAATCTAAGATCAAAGATCCAAGAACGAGCTGTATTTATAGTGGTGCAACTTTGTCTATTATCGAAGTTTATATTTTTAAATTAGCATTTCAGAGATTTACTTTTATAAAATCAGAATATATTAGGTATCTATATTCAATGATCTTAATTGTGCATATAGGTATTGTAGATTGTAAACAACAAATTTCTTATGAAACCAATCATTATCTTCTTGCTAACTACTATATTGTTTTCTAAACGAAGTTAAAAAAATTTATGAAACCAACTTGCTTTCCTAGTTAAGAAGACTTGGTACCTGATGTGCCTATCTCCGTTGTACAAACGTACAGCATAGCAAATTGTACGGAAACAATAATCCATTACACTCGGTTATTTTTCAAATTAGAGTGAATTGACTCATTGTAAAATGTAAAAGGTCATAACTTGCTTCTTAATAAAAATGTCAATTGAGATGAAAATGCCTCCCGAGATGCCCTAAGTAAATAATCTTATCTTTACATTTTATAACAGGTCTATTCACGCTTAATTTTATAATTTACAGAGTAAACAAAACAAATTATTAAACAAAATAATTGTAAAATTAAACTTTAAAATAATTGTACTATCTATTTATCTATGAAAATATTATCTTGAATTTTATACATTTTGGATTGGTGTCATATTATAACCGAATGAATATCAAGCTTGTTGTGATGGTTTGGTTAATCGTTTTCCGCCTTCAAACTTTCAAATATTATTATAGACTATAGTGAATATTATGGCCACTTATGAGCTACATATTATGTCGCATTGTCGCAGTTGTATGCAGCTCTATAAATTGGTTATAATAATTGCGTTTAATTACACTTATTTACACATAGGTATACGCGTATGTAATAGATTATCAGGTTCAATCCGGCGAGCAAAAAAAAATATACCATTAGTCACTTTTCTATAGTTCTACGAGTGAGTATATCCATCAATGTCAATTATATGAATATTATTATTGTAACAGTCTAAGTTGTATCACAAAGTTGAATCAATATAAATTGCATTGGCTGAAGTCTGATATTAGCAGTTCACCGTGCTTTTTTCCCGAATGAATATTATAACTTATAAGTGACTTTACGAATTATGTTATTAGCACGTTATTTGAACCTGCACATTACTAAAATAATAGTACCAATACCAGGAAGTTCAAACGTTTGCATACATTGATCGACCCAATTACAATTTGCATGCCAATTTGATACGTTGTAGTTTAACGGACAACAAAGTGTTTAATTGTTATTTTACCAATGTTTGTGTATACAATTGTATTATTAAATCGACATAATTTTAAAGTTTACAGGCATACGGCATACCATACGGTGTTGTATACGCCTTCATTTTACAATTTTAATGTAATATATTATAATAAAATAATTTATATAAATTGTAAATATCAAATTTTGTACGTGTAGATAATTAGTTATAACTTATAAAGCTAGAACAAAAGTATTTAAACTTTAAAGTCACAGGCTCGAGTTGAGGAGTGAAGTGGCACAGAATTATCCCGGTACCCCACAAAATATTGGTACACGTTCAAATATTTTATTCACCTAAACTGTAAATACTTAAAACTTTAGGTTATAAACTTATAACTAATTAACTAGTCCACAATTCTAAGAAAATAGTTGAAGTTTCAGAAAATGAAATGTATGCTGTCATTAGTAAAAGTAAACTTAAAAACATTGTAAAAAAAACATAAATTTATTTCATAAATGTTATTTTGTTTTGATTTCAAATTATGTAAGAAAAATTAGAAAAACGATTTGATTTTGTTAGGTATATATATAGGTAATATATATAATAATTACTGTTAAGAATCACTAAATGGCAAATATGCAGATAGATAAGAAACGTATAAGTTAACCAAAAAATGTAGCATTTGACAAAATTAACAGTCAAAATAAATATTTTTATTAGATAAGAATAAAAAAAATAGGGTTTGACAACGTTTACACAGATAAGCGTTATTATAGGTTAAATGTAAAAAATATAACCCTAATAACTAGCACCAAGGATTAAAATAATTATATCTTATAAAAAAATAATATCAGTTTAATGAAGAATTTTCTGAATTACATAATTAATCCGAATTGATCTATATAATATACCACTCAGTTTATTTTATTTCATAATTTATGCGCATAACTATTATGATTAGGAATGATCAATCGATAAAAATGATAGAATAATAGGTACCGACACATTCATTTTAATAAATACAAATTTTTTAAGTTGTGTTATTACAAGACAGAAAAGTATGTAAAAACTGTTGGCACAACATTTTCTGAGTCCCAAAAGATTTAAACAAGTTAAATTCTCAATTTTACTTAAAGAGGACGCTACCCATTCATTACAAATGGTCGTTCACTAGTTTCAATTATGTGATGTTATTTATGAGTTTATGACATAAGAGTGAATTTACCTATCATCAAATTTTTAAGTAAGAGCATCGCCTGTGCGTCGGCTTTTATACGATATTTTAATTATCAAACGAGATATGAGCTTTTTTAATTTGTGATATTTCACATGCACAAATCTATCTTGAAAATTAAAATATCATAATACCAAACTAACATAACACCTCGCATTACACTATTGAAACTAGTGAACGAAAATTTGCTTTGCCGTATGTGTGTAAGACGGAAATTAAAAATATATTGGTAGCGTCCTCTTAACGATAGTTTAATTTTGTAATTAATGATTAATGTATTTAATAATTTATACTTAGTATTTCAAACTTTGAATGCACGATCAAAACTATGTTATATTGCTCCGATACATAAAAAGAATAGAAACACAAGAACTACGTTAAGTTAATTGTTTCTTGGGAATTTTGAGTTTATAGTAAATATAAATGCTTCGACGTGACAATAGAGTACGAATGAGGTCTGTTGTATGTATATATTTTATGAATTGGAGATCTTGTCATTGGCCTTACTTGTTAAGTTGTAACTACCAACTAGTAGTGCTATAACTATCTACGTTATAAGGAAAAGAAATTACGACTGTTAAAAAACTCGCGTAGTAAATACTACACGGGCTACTACACTACTACAAGCTCCATTCAGAATCGCTTTCTTTTTAACGTTTTAAAATATAGGTAGTATAATATAATATAGATTATAGGTAGGTACCTATAGTTAAATATTTATTAACTATTAAACTATACTAATGTCGTATCCCCAATCATATTATTTACAAGCAGATTGCAGATGTGCATATTAGATAAAATATGATATCGTTGGCGTAAAATAATTTTAATGGTCTGTTTCGTCGGTATTAAATAACGTGAGTGTTTAAACTCAAGCTCCTGCTTGTGATGTAGTTACATAAACACACGCCTTGCTCTTCTGTTCAAACATTATATTATCATAGGTACATATATTTAATATAATAAATACTATATCATTATTATTTCATTTGAAAGTGTTTCAATGGATGTTTCTAACCCTGAAATTAAAAGTATTCAAATGCAACAAATAATTACGAAAATTACAAACTGACGTGCATTGTGCTTAAATTATGCTTTTAAAATAACTTGCATGGGCGTGACAGCAATTTATCTATTTATCCTCTCGTTGTACACTTGAAAACGTTAACTGTGTTAAAGTATTAATTTTTAGTAAATATAATATAAAAATATAAATTGAAATAAGAAAGAATGTGAATATTTTTGTCTTATTGATTATTAACCAGTTGGTACTGATAATATCTACGTAGGTACTTCATATGTTCGTATGTTTATCTACTTCATATTAATTTGTTCCTATAAAATTTAACTTAATTTATAAAAGACAAAAGTTTAAAGTCTTATGGAATTCAATAAATTATTTTAGATAGATCTATCTGCCTAATAAAAACTAGCAAACAATAATTTTAATTTTAAGCCATCTACACTAGCATCTAACTTTTGAATCCCATTTTATTAAATGAAAGGTTTTACAAATTTTGGATATCTTATAATTATAAATTTTACAAGTAGATATGTAATGACATAAATATGTTATTATTTTTTTAAATAAATACCTAGGTGTGTAATAACGTAGGTACCCATTATACTCACTGAAAACCTTTAGTCTATTTAGATATTTGTACACCAATGTTAATAAATTAAATGAATAAATTATGATAATTTTTAATTTGAATTATTGATCAATAAAATATAAAATAACTAAAAAAAAGTCACATTTTTCTTGAAATTAGTCGCATTTCTAAAATTCACTACAGAACTTCAATTGGATTGCTACAACTACATTTCAATTAAATAAATTATTATATTCATAATATTGTTTGTACAATTGTATATTGTCAAAACATTTGTTACAGCGAATAGTATGGTCTTGAAAGTATTGACCCACTAACCTTGTTTATCTACTTAGGCATAAAGAAAATAACAATATCTAGGTGTATATATATATATAAATATAAAATGGATCTCTAATCATTAGAAACTGGAACAACTCATAGCCAATTGTTATAATGTAAATATAATTGGTTAGTCAATTGTCTTAAACTTAATGGTTAATACCCGATCTAGTTTTATTGGTCTAATTAGCATCAGTTGCACTAAACCCACAAGAGCACTCCAATTGCTGTGGCTGAAGAATTTAATTTATAAAGTTTATTTATTTTGTAAACAATATGATTAACTTCAAAAAAATCTAATTGTGCTAATCAATCATTTAGGTGCATTGTTAAAATATAAACAAAGGCAACTTAAATAAATCTACGTTGAACTTTACACACATTTAATTCAATTAAAAAAATTAAATAAGTAATTAATTGTATGATTTCATAACATAATAATATGTACCAAGCACGAGACCAAGCATAATATTATTCACAGATAGGTACCTATATTGTATTAATTTTCTATTGTTTAGTTAGGTATACTAAATAGATATTGGCATATTATTATTTAGGTAGTCATACAAATAATTAAAATTAGGCAACAAAAAGGGAGGGAGGTTGGGGACAACAAAGTGCATACCTAGTTTGATTTCAATAGATATCACAACTCATACGTTTTATCCATGTAATTATAGTTTATACCAAATTGTTCAAAATATTATTTATGAATGATTAATTAAATTGTGTAACACTATGCTTATTTATTACCTTCTGTTACCATCATATCGTAATGGTTTGTCCCAAAAAGATCCAATGTAAACCCTGGCTACTTCGGGAGTTTGAAGAACTTTTCCCAAGGACCACATCAGTGCTCCGTAAACACGCATCAATTGTTGGTGATCAATCATATCAGCTTTATTTAAAATAATTCTAATTTTATCATCGTGACCTCGTAGTGCTTCTATTGATCTACGGAATTCGTCCGATATGTCCAACTTGTGAGCATCAAAAAGCAAAATAATTCTATCCACATGCTCAGCAAACCACTCTAATACACCGGTGAAGTCATAACCTCTGTCAACTCTCTGTTTTTCTCCTGATAGAATACCAGGGGTATCAACTATTGAGATACCCTTTAGGACAGGCGAGTTCACTAAAGAACACTGAAACCGATTGAGGAATGCGTTGCCGAATTTTGACAGAGGTCTGAATTGTCGTTTTGGGTCTACTACCAACGCGTTGCCTGGAATAATCGATTCATTGTCATCATACATTACTGCTATGAAACGGTCAGTAGTGGGTTCGGGCCCAATGCGAATGCCTGGAAAATCAGATTCTAGGAGGTGTTTGATGAACGTAGTTTTTCCCGTGGAATACTGGCCGACCAGTAGTATCATCGGCTTGGCGTCAAAGTCAGGGTCGTCCAGCTGCGGAGAGTGGAAATCATGAAACTGGTAGGCCAATTCCAGGGGCAACAGTTTGGACTTGTACTTCTCCCGTAGCCCGTCCAGGACAGACTCGTACGTCTCGATCTTCTTACCGTCATCTTTCCTCAGCCAGCCCAACATGATCGACCGATTCACATAAACGAAAATAGGTATTCAAGGCACACACACGCACGTACGTAAACACCGACAACGACTCGCAATACACCGTCGTGTCACGCGCGCACCGCAGACATGTTAACAAACGGAACGGACGATCGACGAATACTAAAACTAAATGTCAAATGGACCTGCCAGTATTGACTATAGGAACGGTAGCAGATAATACTGCTGTGGCGATAAAAAAGAAATCGTAACAACTATATAATATGTAACGACTAACAATAATTTTAATAAGCACAACACCAACACTGACTAAACACTGCCACTGCAGTAGTGCAATAGTGCAATAGTGCATAACAACACTGCCGCGGCTGAGTTGGACGTTCGCTTATCAGCAAGCTGCGATTGTGACGCACCTTATCAAACAAGTGTACCAAACCCCCGAACAGGTTTTTCGTGGTGGCACTATAATAGAGTAATATAATAATATATATTAATATACGCTATGGCACTTACCCAGCCACAGCCAAATAATAATATATAACTACGAATTTTTTCTACGTTAGTCACACAATTTTTTACAAAAAAATGGTATGTACTTATATTGGACGTTTTAAATAGCCATCTTCTTGTTGTAGCCGCTACAGAAATACGCAGAGAACAATTATGATAATCAATAGATAATAAATTATTATGTATTATTATGATTTATATTATTATATTATTATTATTTATACTAATTATTAGGTAGTTATTATTAATGATTAATATTTGACATTTGTATTTAAGTTTCTCTGGGTATAATAGAGATCCACGACGCATTGTTCTGATTTTATAAATTTGTTTTTACGTTTTTGAAGTGTTAGTTCCCAGAGAGTATTTATAACAATACAATTAACAAATAAATATTATGCTATATTGAGTATAATGCTATATATAATATTATTTATTATCATAATATAATGTGTATAGGTACATATACAATCAATAATCATTATAATTTATAGCGCATCATTATGAATTATGAATTATTCAATTATGTATTGTATTATAATATTGCCAATTGGCATTTACGAAAAATAATAATAAACATGATTCTGCAGCAACGTCGTTAAAATATATAGAATAAATCGTACATTTTTATCTTTAAAATGTAATTGAAAAACGTGTTTGTTGGAGAAGATTCATTGACTCGGAATATCTATACCTACGTAATTACATATTGCTGACGTCAAGCAGCACTTTATTGATTAAGCCAAAAAACTGTCCAGATTTCATTATTTTTAAATTTTTTTTAATGACTATAGGTATCTACTTCAAATTTGATGCCTCTGATGAAGTGATTACGCTATACTCTATAGAACTATACGTCTATACCCACATTAATAAATCATTTTTCTCCGTCTTCCAAGTAATAAAAGTGGTAAATTTAAGTTCAGAATTTCACGTTTAGTGTCATTAATTAATATATATTAGAATAAATCGATCTATATCTTATCATATTATAGTAATTAGTAATATAAATATTGTCTGTGGTTTGTAAATTGTAGTAGTTTTTTCGATGTTTTAATTTTGATGCTAGTATATAGGTTTTTAGTATTTATATGAACATTTTTAAATTGTAATTTTACACGTCTACTTATTACTCGTTTTTAAGTTGAATCATCGAGAAAAACCCAATAGAACGCTGACAATACCGTTATTTTAAAATTTAATGAATGTATAGGTCAATTTATCCGAATATTAAAATTAACAAATCTAAACTAAACGTGGATTACTGAACATAGATGTATATGCTAAGACAACTTGTGAGACAACTAAAACAACAACTTTGGCGTCCTCTTAAAATTACTTAAACTAGGCTCTTTTCTGATTGTTTTTAGTATAATATTATAATATCTATACACCTATTAAGACGTCATCAAGGCAACACCCACACTTTATTTCTATTGTAATCTGGTTACCTATTTCCGTCTCACTTCTACTGAAATCCAGAACTCATACTATTTGTAAAAATCTAGTACTGTACCTACCTTGGGCCAAGTGCCCAAGCCCGTATTTAATTAATAAATAAATAAATTATTGTATATTACTGAACTCTAAATTAAATTACATTGTTATAATAATATATATTTAATATTAGATAGGTACACACCTAATATGGTAAATGATATTAAAAATATTATTTTAATACATATTAATTTTGTTAATACTGTTATAATTAGTAGTAAGCACCTATAGGTATAGTTGTATATGCACTTCATTTAATTGTAATATCCGTATACCACAGAGTTTTCCTTGACGAGGCTTTATATATTTCTCTGCGTGGGGAGAATTAAATAAAACAAACAAATAAGTATAAATCTATTATCAGTATTATCTATTGATTGATGAAACCGTTAGGGAATAGTTTTATAGGTTTATAAGTGTATTATACATTATACTATATAGGCATATTGATTATTGATTGATTGTTTACTTTATAATATTTAGCCTTAACGTTAACATATTATTATTCAATAATAAATTATGAATATTAGTATAATTTTATATCTAATCGGGATATACTAATATAATATAATAAAATAAAATATGAATGTCGAGTACCCATTAACAATAATATTCGAAAAGATCAAGGTATAATACAGAACCTCGGAAGTGCCTATATAATGTATGATTCATAATATTCATTTAGTCATACAATATTTATAGGTACTTGGGTAACTTCTAAATGAGCGCTATATTACATTTCCACATTACAGAATAACGCTTCCTTGATTCTAATATTCTATAATTCATAGGTCATTAAATCACTTCTACTTACCAATATGTGTCTATGGCTTACTCTTTACAGGAGACGTTGCCTACGATTTATATTATTTTTTATTTCAACAAAATAACTTAACCTAACCGATATTTTTTGTCATTCATTTTTATCCACGACATCAAAATTTAAAAAAAACTATATTTATCTCTAGGTGAATAATGTATATATTAATATTATGTAATGTGACTGTATTCTCAATATTTTTAGTTAGTATATGTGAAACTTATGAAGAATATTATAGTAAACTTAAAGAAAGATTTCCTTAGTGAACTCCGTGGATAACTGGTACTTTTAACTGCCAGATCTTCAGCATCTGTATTTAAAAAAATATATAGAATATAATATTTTATGTAGAAAAATAGTGGTTGTATTGTCACATCATTACTTGAAAATATTCCCCATATATACTATAAAAAAAATAATAATTACGTAATAAATTCAAATAGGTGATGCAATAAACAATAATACACGTGTTATAATAAAGTTTAAATTATTTAATAAAATTAAGGTGCTTCGAAAAACATAAACGTATTTATTTTATAACTTATAAACCTTTAGGTTTGACTATAGGGCATAAACCTAGACACCTAGTAGGTATAGGACTTTTCAAAAGTTATAGTGATGGCATAAGTGATATTCTAATAATATTTCAGTGTCTAATTTTCATTTAAAAAATGTTAAAATCTTTTATAGACATTTTATGTAATAAATAATAATTAATCTAATTAATTAAACTCTATAATATACAATTTTAAAGAAACATTTTTTAAAAAATGCCTTATTATATTTGCCTAAAAAGATTTTCATATACATTTTATCAAACAATTTATAATTTAAAGAACTTTGCATAGGTTTTATATCTTAGAGTTGATCTTATGTTCTCTCTAAGTGATTTGTAGGATTATTATTCACTTACAAGTTAGAAGTTAACACATTAAAGAATTATATTACGTTCGAATACACATATAAATATTTATTAATAATTCACAATAATACAATTATTATTACTCATTAGTTATATTACTTACTTCCAACTTATTAATTAATAATAAGTATGCATTTTATAATTTATAAATTATAATATATCTACGATAAATGAGTAATATGATATTTGATATTTCGATGACCTATATTTAGTGTTTTCTGTAGTTAACAAATAACGGCAATGCAGGTGTAAATAATACATTACATGTGTACATAATATATATTACATTATATTGTACAATCTGCTTGTCGAAACAATAATACCTATATATCTCATAAAAAATAAATGTTCATTATGAATTGGACAATATTTATGTAAGAATCATTAGTAATAATAGTAATATTTAATGCACAAAGTATTATATTTTTAATTTTAAAGTAATGTAATTTCTAATCGATTTACTTACAATTATGGCATGGTGTTAGAAAATATTGGTGTGTTAAAAATTACAAAAAAAATATATATCGGTGTATTAATATATACAGGAAATTACCTATGAACCGCATAAAAAACCTCATGATCTTGTACTTTATATTCATAACTAATCTATAGGAAACTATTATATTATAGTAGAACAATATTGTATTATTTATTATTTCATTAATATTAGGAAATCGTTGGAAACATTTAACACATAGGTATAGATGGTACAACCTAGAATAAAGATAATTTAATATTCTTTTATTTTAATAATATATATTTATATGTACACAATAATATAATATATCAATATGGTATCTATTCCATAGAGTAATATTATTCAATGAACTATTCGCAGTCATCAAATAATGCGTAGAAACTATTTTCGAATTGTTATTATTTGAATTATTTGAAAAGCAAAAATGTTTTTCTACGATTGATAATTATAGTTGCCTATCAGGTTATTTCATGTTTCACCAAACTATTATAGTATACAACTACCATATTGAGTTTATATAATATTAAGTTAAACTAACTGGTATTGGTACAGTTGAATGTATGTACCTATAATTATTGTTCAATGAAATACTAATTGTTTCACCATTTTTTTTTACCCCCCAGGCATAAGAGATATTAATGTCAAAAGTTGTTGAATGTAGGTAGTTAGAATTTTGATTATTATTATTTATTATATGAGTTACGGCTGTTATAAAATATTGGGATAGTCAGACACGTGTATTATAAGCCAATAAGTAGTTAAAATAATCTATTGAAGAGTAAGTACAATTATTATTTTGAACTTTCTAATATTTTTAGAATTTGAATACACCACTTATTAATTTTATACTTTTTAATCAACAAAAATAAAAAAATACTTTTATTGATTTAAAGTAAATATTAGTAGTAGTACCCTGACACGAATATTACAGTCTGATTAAGTATTTAATATTTATTATAGTATGACAGTATGTAATTACTTAATATTTAAACAATTATACATAATTGATAAGAGCAAGTTGGTAAAGGTATTGCCGGTATAGGTCGTATACTATCGTAGCTAGACTCGTAGCCCATGGGTAATGGGTTATGGGTAGGCGTAATATAATAAATTGTAGTACTGCATCTATAGGCCATACAAGGCGTAATGCTGTAATATATACTTATTTAAATGTTTATTAAAACTTAGTCGATGTGTTATAAAGTTTCATCGAAAAAATGATTGTCATCATAATTCTGTTAAAACCACTCTTTAAAATAAATAATTCATCCATTTCTTGAATACTTTCCTGTTCTCTAAACCTATTAGATAATAGTTCTATAATATTTCAAGATTTCCTGCAGTGGGCACAATGCACCAATGTCCAATTTTACTATATAGACTAGGTACCAAGGAAACGTTATTGTGGAGCACTCTTTTTGATCAAAGAATACAAATCACAGAAAAAAAGATAAAATAAAAAAAAAGGTTACATAATTTTACTTTGATTATTGACTATGACTAGGTATCAATATTTTAATTGATGAGTGCGGTTTAGAATCATTATTGTTAATTAATTAAATGTAATTCAGTGAGTAATGTATGTATAATATTATTTATGATGAATGTATTGAACAGAGTACAATACTCTATTGAAGATTAGAGGAGTTCCTTATGAAATTGTCTATAGGTCTGTTATCTATTATTTGATGAACATTTCAAATCTTTATGGTTAGGTATTCATTTTTAAATTGCAACAACAAAAACTAATTTTATCAAAAACATGTTTTAACTTAATATTTCAGTTTGGATTTCTTTTTAAATTTTTAAATCTTCTTACTGAGCAGTGAGCATTAAATCTATCTGATAGTGAAGTTGAAAATCGAAGCATATTTCGACTAGATAGGTACATGTGGTGTAACGACAAAAAAAAACACAGGATGGTAAAACCAAATACTAATTATCACTCTGATAGTCCAATAAGAAATCAGAATCAAACAATTAGCGCCGAAATTGGAAAGAAGTATTTTCGTATTGATACAATGTAGATAAAATAAGGTGACACCGCGCTGGTACACATTCCGGTCGCAAATTTTCTCGACAGTTTGGTAGTAGGTACAAATGTCTCGTACCGGTAGCGGTTTTTTATATTGTGAATACTTTGTTTTTAATGTAAAATATCAAAATGTTTACACATATTTGTAGTTTTTCATACTTAAAAATTAAAAATTAAAAATTGTAGCCAAGCAAGAATTATTTTTAAGTTATTATTCAAATAGGTACAGTTAAAAATAGTTTCAATTAAGGAAGTTAATTTTATATTTTAATAACTATGTTACCTACCTATGTTACACGGTTTTATCAGTTTAGACTGCTTAGCTAAATTTTTTTTTCTCTCTAGTGGCGTTCTCAGCATCTTGTAAAAAATACATTCTAGGTTTTATATAAAATGTAATAATATTTTTAGCTAATGTATTTGCAATTATGATTTTTTTATTCAGGTGTTCTTGGGTCAGTAGGTAGGTAGCGAGGTAGCCGTTTATTTGAGCATTTGTTAACAGTTAAAACTAGTACCTTCATACAGTTCAACAGTTGTACCTATTGTTTGTAGATATTACTAATTCATTTTTTGTACGTATATGTATCAGTTAATAAATGAACATATAATATCATGCAATAAATATACATTATATAATGTAGTCCCTATTCATAAGCCTGGAAAGTCAGCCAACTCTCCCTTAAGCTACAGACCTATCAGCCTCTTACCAACACTATCCAAGGTATACGAAAGGATCCTGCTGAAAAGGATAAAACCCTACCTACACATAATCCCCAAACATCAGTTTGGCTTCAAAACACAACATTCTACATGCCACCAGTTACAACGCATATCAGAAATAATAGTACACGGGTTTGAAAACAAACAATTCACAACTGCAGTCTTCTTAGATCTAACCCAGGCCTTCGACAAGGTTTGGCATAAAGGACTAGAAAAAAAGCGAAAAGCACTAGATCTCCCAGCGTACCTATTTAAAACCATCACACCATTCATATCAGACAGAACTTTCCAAGTTAGAATAGACATAGACCTAAAATAAAATCTGGTGTCCCACAAGGATCAGTCTTGGGGCCAACCCTCTTCAATATCTACTGCTACGATATTCACAATCCTTCCAACTCTCAACTAGCAATGTTCGCTGATGATACGACAATCCTTACACAAGACAGCTCTATAGACTCATCGATACAAAAACTTCAATCCTCATTGAATGAAATCACTTCCTGGTTCCATAAATGGAAGCTGAACCTCAACGGCTCAACCCGACTAAAATATTCACCCTAAAAAGGTACAATGATCCTAAAAGCATCTACATTAACAACCATGCCTTACAGTGGAACAGAAAAGACGACTCGATAAAATATCTTGGTGTTTTCCTCGATAAAAAACTCTCATGGAACATCCACATAAATAAAAAACTCACACAGGGCTATGCTAGAATGAGAATGCTCTACCCCTTAATAAATTTTAAATCTACACTCCAGATAAAATCGTCACTCCTTCTGTACACATCAATAATAAAGCCTTTGATAACCTACGCCCGTCCTGTTTGGGCAGCCGCGTCACCCACAAAAATAAAAAAGTTACAAATCTTACAAAACAAATTTTTGAGGATTTGCCTCAAAGCTCCGTGGTTCATGAGAAACACTCAAATCCACAACGATACGGGTATACCCTTCATTAACAAATGGATAATGACTCAATTCCAAAACTTTCACGCCAATCTAAAAAATTCGGACGGAGCCCGTCACTACAACCTAGGAAAAAAAACACAAAACAGACGTCTGCGACCTCGACTCCCCCAGGACATCCTCCTCGCGGATAGCGAAGATTCATCAGAAGACCCATAAAAAAACACACTTACACTATATATGTATATCTATAATTTTACTCAACTGTATCAATGTAAAAAATCATGTACTTTGTATAATCCAACCCATTGTTAAAAAAAAAAAAAAAATAATACTTGTAATAGCACCCAGTGCGCTGAAACATTTTAAAGTTAAATAATGAAAAAAATATACATTTTATTTAAATAAATCAATTTGTACGATAAGCAGGCTATATGCAATGTAATATTGATACAATTTTTACGTAATAATTGGTAGATAATTATGATTCCAAAACACTGAATTATTTTAATAATCTGTACAATACAACATAAAATATACAATATTGGTAAGCAGATTATTGAAATTTGAACAACAATTAATACACTTAAATAACATTTAAATGTAAATCTCCATTACGACCTACCCGCTAACGGTGTACTCAGGTGAATGCCGAATGGTGATAAATTGTGAACTACCGTCCACCAAACTGCCGTGATTTTTTACGACAATAAACATTAAAAGATACAGAAGCGGTCTCTCTACATCGTGGTATCACAGGATAAATGCAATTTCATTTACTGCCCGATGCCAATCAGAGTACGATTGGTTGCACTGTGTTGTCGTAGCGGTTATCACTTATCAAGTTTATGATAAAACCAAATAGGACAATAAATTAGACCAATGACTATAGATGCATTTTCCTTATTAAATTTTTGAATTGTTCACTATTAAATTGCGGTATTTTTCCAATTGTTTTCTTTCATAATATTTTCGTTTTTTGAAAATTATATAACCTCATTATTTCATCAAAATGTATACTACTAATTATTGTTTATTTATTCTAATTTAAATTTCAGTTTGAGTAAAAGATTTCCACCAACGAATTGTAATTATTTAAAATGTCACAAAGGACAGCAAAAAGTAAAACCCGCAAAACACCAAATCCGTTGTTTGAAAAATGGATTTCGGAATGGTTAAAAGAAGCTACTGAAAAAGGTCTGGAAGTCCGTCATGGTTATCAACGTGTAAGTTGTATAGTTTTTCAAATTTAGACAATGGGAATTCATACCTATTTTTATAATATATTATATTTATTTTTTAATGATAAATGCATATTGTATTATATAAACAGGGTGTTTTACCAATCATGCTTATCCTCATTTCTTCCTTTAATAATTAACTTAATCAAATTCTAATTTTTGGAATTTTTAAATATACCTTCACATAGAATCATATTTTCAAATTCTTGAATTTTTTTGTACTACCTACTTAGGTAAGGAGTGTCCTATGGTGATCCAAAATTCTGTTTTTAAAATGAGAACCCCTCTTGTACTGTTAATTAATTAGTGGATAATTTTTTTGAAAATGTTGATGTACCACATTTAAAGTTTGAATGAGTATTTTCCTAGTTATTAAAATGTTTGTATTAAGGATAATAGTCCCTAAAACTGGTTTTACAAAAATATTAAATAGACTTGGAATTGGATCTTGTATTTGCTGTACTTGGGCCATTTTTACTAATTATTAATACTGATAGATTAATATAAATGACTACAATTTCCAAATCACCATAGGTCCCCATATCTTATAAACTCGTTACTATGCACTTTTTATCCTTAGAACACAAAGACAAATAACTCAAAATCTACTGGTAAACATTTTGATTTTGATATGTCAACAATTTCAAAAAAGTTATCCACTGTATAATTTATAGTTGAATAGGGGTGTTTTCTTTTGAAAAATAGAAGTTTGTATCTCCTCAAAACACTCTTTAAGTACCTAGTGTAAAAAATCTCAAGAATTTGAAAATATTTGGTCTTAAGGCTTGAAGTTTATTTAAAAATTAAAAAATCAGATCTTGAACAACTGCATTATTGAAGAAAAAAGGGGGGAAGTATGCTTGGTGAATCACCCTGTATATATTATACATATATATAATATATATATACCTAAATCCCTAATACATGAGTTGAGAACAAACTATAGGTAATGTTAAGCTGTACAAATAAACTACTATTTTTTTTAGTAATACAATTTATAAATATTGTTGTACCTATTTGTTTAAAATCAAAAGAAATTATATAGATGTGTGTACCATACTATTACCTATTAATACCATATTATTATACCTATGTACAATAATTACTTTGACAATTTAAAATGACTTACATATTATTTTAGGCATTAAGTTCATTACGGAAATGTCCATTGCCATTTAAGAGCGGAAAAGAATGTTTAATTCTAAAATTTTTTGGTCCTAAATTATGTGCCAGATTAGATAAGCAGCTTGAACAACATAATAAAATGTCTCCAGGTTCAGATATCTAAATAAATATATTTTATTGTTAAATTATTTTGTTAACATAACATGTTCACACCAACATCATAGATTTAAATGATATATTGCAGATGAAGGTATCACGGCTGACATTTCTAAAAATGCAAGACTTGTCAATGTCAACCCTCAACAAGTATTACAACCTTCAACTAGTAATCATTACCAGAATTCAATAATTTCTCTGACTCATGATGATTTGCCTGTAAGTAAAAAATAAAAAAGTGTTAGATAGAGTCAACAGAATTCCACTATTAAAGTGAACACAACTTTTTAGAGCACCTTTGAATTGTAAATATTTAAAAAGTTCAATAAATTACTGTTTTTAATTTTTGTTTTAGAAATTTAAGTTTTCTATTACATTCCTTGTGCTTTAATTGATTTTTTTTAAAATAGAAAAACAATCCTGCCAATGTAGAAAAAGAAAAGATTGTTTTGTGGCCAAATGAATTTACTGTCGTGTTGCTTATTGATACAGGTGAATCAAGTAGTTTACGGTATGTGTATTGTGTATATTTTAGAAACAATGTTTCATTTGTTGGTATTTTTTATATTATAGAAAAACCAACGTGGACAAAGTAATTTCAGAATTGTCATCTTTAAATGTGACATTCGAAATGAGAAGGTTGAGTGTCGGAGATTTTGCTTGGATTTGTCGTGACAGAAGTGGAAAAGAACTTATGTTACCATATATACTAGAAAGAAAACGATTAGATGATCTATCAGGTAGCATTCAAGACGGCCGTTTTCACGAGCAGAAAGTAAATGCATTTTTATGAAACAATTATGATTTAGAATAAGTTTGTAAGTATTAATTTTTAATTTTTTACAGTTTAGATTAAAACAATGTGGACTTGAAAACAAAATCTATCTAGTTGAGAATGAAAAAAAATATCACGGATTACCAATATCTCATTTACAACAAGCATTGGCAAACACGGAGGTCATAGATGGATTTACAATTGTGAGAACAGAAAATCATTTGGAATCTATGAAATATATTGCCAACTTTTCTAATATACTTACAAATATGTTCAAGGTATAACTGTCTTACTCTTCTATATAAATCAAATAAATGTAAATTGAAGTTAATAGACATTTTTTAAAATATTTACAGGACAAAACGCTTACTACTCATATTGATGAAATAGATTCTGGCTATAAAAACTCTTCAAATATAGTAAACCTTATATCTTTTAAAACATTTTCATCAGGTTCTGCAAAAAACAAAGTATGTTAATGTTGTACTGAATAGTTTTTTTAATTTTTAATTTTTTGTAATATGTAATTAATTCATTTTATAGAATATGACTGTACGAGACATGCTGATTCGCCAATTACTTCAGATCCGAGGATTGTCTGTTCATAAAGCATTTGCAATTGTTGAGCAATACCCTAGTCCAAAATTGCTTATAAATGCATTTAAAAGATCAGGTAATCCACTCTTATTGGCTAATATATCTTATGGTATACCAATCAAAACTGTTGGGCCGGCCATCAGCAAGACATTGTTTCAAATATTCTCTGCGAATGATAACCGTGTATAGATTATAATATAAAATATGTAAAGCTAAATAGTAAATAATGGTGTTATGAATATTTTTAGGTAAACGTTATTGTGAAAATGAATTAAAGTAATAAAAATAAATATGTGTTACGTTTATATTTAAAATATAGTATTATATTTATATTTTTGATGATGCTGTTTAATTGGTGTTTTCTTGAGTTTCATTGAGATGTGTACAAGTATTTTTTTGTATCTTTCTCCCTCTCCTTGTGAATCTTATACAGTATTTTAGTATATATGATATATTTAAATATATATATTTACACCGAGTGTTTGATATGGAATGTCGCCAAACAGTGTGAAATATCTTCCCACACCATAATAATAAATTCTATTTTTACGCCGTCCAGTTCGCCACTGCCATTCGTTCTGATTTTTTGCTTTTCTAACGAATTTTCTTTCCAGTTATAGTCTAGCAAAATGTAATAAATACAAATATATTTACCTAGCTGTGATAATTTTTTTTTCGCCTGATTAAATCGCTATTTATTACTTCCATCGCCCATCGGTGTTAATATTGCATTTGCTAATACATTGTAAAGTTCAACGTTTTGAATGTCTGGCGGCAACAATCAGAGATTTCGTCCGCCGTGGGTGAAAGATGGACTCAACCCGGTGCCGAAAGCTACTGTGCCGTGGAGGACCAAAGATAAGATTGCAGCTGTCGCTTCCACCGTCACCGATGACCAACCACCGATCGCGGTATATAATTTTAAATTTAAATGCATATTTTTGCGATGCGTTTCATTTGATTGCTGCGCTTAAAAAAAAATCACGTTTGTTGCACTCTTGCGTCTCGGGAATCGTTGTTAAACGTTTTGCTTAGACGATAGTTAATCATTGATTATTATTTTAATATAAATATATCTATTTTTCCCCTCTTATGTCGACAGGCCGCCTCCGACGAAGCGAAACATTTTAAATTGAGAAAAGTCGGACCATCAGAAGGCAGAAAAGTTACAGAAATAAAAATTGTGCCCAAAGTAAGAATATTAAGAATTTATTATAACATACATGCATGCTTATAATTCCCTGTCGTACTAGTAATGTAAGTATAGCTATGATAGGTAGGAAATTGTTAAGTTCATTGGCGTAGCCAGATTTATGAAATGGAGGTTTAAACACCCAAACAAAACCACTCCTGATTATGCCACTGATCAATTTATCATATTTAAGCGAGTATTTAAGTCTAAATGATTCTTAATTTCGATTTCGACAACAATGCATTTCGCTATCTCGGCATTATACCTAGGTAAGTAATATTATATTATATTTATAGTGCGTTTTGGAAAGGTGATCTAATGCACTACGCCGTTACCGCGTATTTAAAATGCACTTAAAAAAAAAAAGTCAAGAAGACGTTATTTATACACAACTTAACGAGTATACGTCCCACGTGAAAAAACACGGGTTGTGAGTTAAAAAAATATATAATTATATTCAACTATAAATCGGATTCACTAGCTTAATTAATTAATGAGGTATAGACCGAAACGGATTATTCATACCAATGAAAGAGGAAACCGATTGGTTATGCAAACATAGTATACAGAAATCAAGCTCTTTTCAATTCCTTGATCTTTTCAAATCAGAAAAATTAAAATAAATATTTTTTAAAAAATAGTGTAGGTACAGATAGGGTTTAGTATAAAATTACAAGTTAGTTTTTAAAACGTAAATCGGAACCGTATAGATAAACTGGCAATCGCATAGGTACATTATATATTTCTAAATATATTTTATTTGGTGAAGTTATTCAAACATTGATAAAACAATTAAAAAAAATTAAAAAACCATTTATAACCTAATGCTAATAGAGTGCAGATATAGCGTCACGCCAAAAACACATTTTTTAATAAATCTGCAGCAGTGTCAATAATATTTATCATCCATATTAAAATATTACCATTAATGTATGATGTTCCTAAACCTAATATGTAAAATACTATATTATACAAGACACTTTGTAACACGAATTAAGATATAGGTACTATATAATTTAAGATATTTTAATTATTCGTTCTCTGCTGCTCTGGCCTCTGTAGTCTGTACTAAACTACTAAAATAGTGACGAACAAATTGTTATCATTGCCCCCGAGATTGTATATAATTTGCTTACATTTTGCTATATTTTTAATGTTAATGTTAAGGAGTAAACTATTATTACAATCTCGAGGGCAATGATATTGAAATGATATTTTGATAAGAAATGTTTATTTATTTATTTTTGTATTGGTCTTGAGCACGGCAACTATGGCCATTAGGTAATAGGTATTGTAGGGGTTACGGTTTTTTGTAGCGTAGAGGTGCGGTTGGTTAAACAACTCGTGTTTGTGTATCAAGGTTATCACCATCAAGAACTCTGGTGGTCATCCATCCGGGAACTAGTTTCAGCGGATGGTGCGTACTCTCAATCATTTTTTCAATCACTGATTGAAGCAACCGCGCCACGCCAAGCCACTGATAAGAAGTAGTTCACTATTTAGGATATTATGCTAGTGTCCTTTAATTTGTATTAACGTTATATTCGTATATGGTATCTTCTATAGAGCCGGGGTCGGTAACTGCAACCTCGGAAGGCAAAACTTTGGACCCTGTCAACATGTATATTATTTCTTTTTTATTATTCGTTCAATATGTTGACTAAAACACGCAAAATTGACAGCGAAAATTGGAAGTTTATGAACGAGTGGACAGAACTGTATTGTTTTGTATTGCCTGAAAGGGCTGGAGCCATACCAGTCTGTTTAATTTGCAATTCAACTGTCGCTATTATGTTAAAATTATATTATTAAAGTTGAAATTTAAAACGGCATTATTATTTTTATACTGCTATTGTTAAAATATAAAAATTCGAAAAAGATTTTTTAACTGAACCACATTGATTTTTCATTTTAATCTTTAGGACTCCAATAGAAATTACTTGCCGACCCCTGCTGATAGTATTAGTTATAGCTGCGTTTACAACACATGCATACCAATGTGGGTCTTCTAGTGAAATCGTGTTAATAGACTTGCAGTTCATAGGTAATTTTGTGTAGGTAGGTATAATACAATTGAATATATGAGTACATAATATAATAATGACGGGGTTCTGCGCATGGCAATTGTTAAGAAAATGTTAGCTTAATAATTAGGTATTTTCTCTTTCACTCACCCGCAGACGCAAAATTTTTGAGTTTTCTCAGAGGGAAATCATCTATTAAAAAATGTACAAACGATAATAATTTTGAAGGTTTGATATATCGGGTTCATATTTTATTATTATTTAACTTAATATTCGCTTTTAAAAATAACATTTTTTTTGTACATTTAAATGAATACCTACTAAATTGTTTTTAGACAAAATTTATTCAAATTTATATCATATTATTATACTCTCAAATATATTATTCTCTATAATTTTTTTATGGGTGATATTAATCTATGATTACTTAAATGCATAAAAATGATTTTTGATTGAATGCCTTTTGTCTGTAATGTTGTGGCCAGAGACAAAATAAACAGTGCACTGATATCCTCTTTATCGTATTATACGGGTTTCAAGTAGAATAAATACTAAATTATTTCTATTTTGATTTTGTGTAATCAATATTATTTTTATAGTTTCAGTTTTCATAGGTCGGGGAGACGTGATTTTCGTAGTTGTTTCTGTTTCACAGAATAATCATAAATACAGACGAACATTATATTTTAATTAATTAAAAGGTACCTACAGGTAGATTAACTTCTCTAAATATTCATCCATCAGATAAGTACCTATTTGTAGATATGAGATAATAATTAGTTAAACAACTAAAACTGTATTTCTATCAGTTGTTTGTTTATTCTCACTGGACATTTTTTGAAGTAGGTTGTCAGTGTTTGGCTCGTTCTTTATGGAAAGGAATTCGTTCTGTTCCTCGTTCTTTAAAAAAAAATGGAATTCATCTCCCCTCTACCTTAAAAAAAGGATTTGTTCCTTTGTCTTTCCTTTTTTTAGTTCAGATACCTAGAACAAAATATAAGCAAAAATAATTTATGTAAACTCATTAAGAGGACGCCACACCCGCATGTGTTGTCTCCGTCGTAACAGCAAATTTACGAGAAGCAGATCACGTTGAATTCCGTTACCTTAAAAATTAGAGTGAATGCAATTTATGAAACTTAATTATCTGTGTTCTAACTTCTAATGTTGGTTTTTACTATTGTTAAATTTTTTAGCAAGTTATGGATACATAAATATAACGTAAATTAAAAATGCTCATAACTTGCTTAAAAATTGAACTATCGTAAAAAACCAATTCGCTGGAAGACAGATAATGTTTTTATTTTTTACCATCAAGTTTAAACTAACGGAATAAACAGTGATTTGCTGTCCGTATAAGTTCTATGTTATGTGTTTGTGAGACGTAGACAAGATATTCGTGTGTGGCGTCCTTTTAAGGGACCTTTACAGTGTCATTCAACACGAAATTTTGTACTCACAAATGTTACTTACTCCCGAGTACCAAACCGCATCATAAATTATTTTACTGTTCAATGTTCGTGCTAATTTTTTTGACGCGACAACGATTTCTATATTATAATATATAAGAAATATTAGTATATATAGTGACTATACATTTTAACGATTGGCGTCGATAATCGATCACCAATCGGCAATACATTTTCACTAAGTAAAATACACATTTTAATTTAAATTATTTAGGTGTCTGTGTAAATCGAACCTCGAAAGCAACGGACAATTTCGTTATTTTTTCTCGAAAAATGGAACTTGTTTCATTTCTAGTTCTTTTTTTATAAAAAGAAATTAGTCCTAGGTAGGTTTATTCTGGCATCCGCTTCTGTTGGAACTCGTTTCATTCAAACACTGTCATACACTCATATAGTCATATTCATTAAGTACAATTATTAATTTTTCCCTCTACATTTGTTAAAAGTTACTTAATTATTTAATTGGTTCTTAAAGAATATGAACTATTAGAATCATTATGTCCAACTCGAGTGCGTGTTGAGATTAATATGAAATATATTGTATAAAATATTCATTTTAAATCGGCGTGACATTGTTTTGAGATAAACTTGCAGACATATTTTTCAAAACGTATTAGTAGGTATAATATAAGATATGCTTACTATATTACTACTTATATGTAGTCTGCAGATTCCACTAGTACACGTTCATGAGTGAATAACAATAATAATTAATCGTAATAATATAATTATATTTAACAAGTACTCAATTTTGCTTTCATATATTCAGATCGATTACCAAGGCCCTTTGCAGATCAATAGCAGAGTCGTGCCGGTGGCTGTCGCGCAAGTTCCAGAAAAAGTGAAAAAAAAGACACTTGCAAATACTACCATGGAATCGCCGTCATCAAAACCATCCCCTACTAAGGTGGTCCAGATTCCTGTTACTTCAGTACCAGCACCAGCACCACCTCCACCGCCGACCAAGGTGATTCAAGTTCCTGTAACTTCCACACCGGTCTCAGCACCACCTCCACCGCCTCCAAAGCCGCCGTCTGCACCAGCACCTCCTCCACCTCCACCTCCGCCGGTAATGTCATCCCGGGCACCTGGGCCACCACCGCCTCCGCCACCACCGTCGTCATCAACGGCGAGTTCCAATAGCAGTTTACCACCAATATGTAAGAAATATTCACTACTTTGTCGATGTTTAACGCCTTGTAGGACCTCTAATCCATATACACAATACTGTTAGTAGATACCTATTTATATATTTTTAGTAGGTATGTACAAGTATAGCATACAGATATTTACGATCCTTTTGAATTTACAATGATAATATCACGATGTTAAAAATTAGAAATTTAATAATTCAAATTGGTAAATAACCCAGTAAAAAGTAATTATTTGGTATGTGAGGTATCTAACATACCGCTAAGTCGTCTTGTACGAGTTTCTTTTATTATTAAATATAGTATGAATGTATGATTACCTAATACGTATAAAAAAACGAATTTAGTTAAAAGTGATCATAAAGTTTTTTTTAAGTATAAGATTGAACAAATAATATTTAGGAGAATAGTATGTTTTTACTCGAAACCAACAGTTTAAAATTACATACGTTTATTGCTACAAATTAAATGTGCAAGGCTCTACACTGTGAAAAATAATCGTCTACTAAAATTTTAATAATCACAAAATACAAAATTCTGTCAGGTATAGAAAACTCTTCAATACCAATCAAATAAGAATACAATAGTATGGGTTATAATTTATAGGTGTAAAAATTATGTTCGTTTCAACCGTTATGTTGAGCCTAGGGTAGATTGATTAGGTGTAAACCCTAAACATTTGGTTTGTTAGTTACCCATAACATATTGGCTATTAGTTGATTCAAGGTTTGTATAATGTCAATCTTGGGTCGATTGAAACAATTACATACCAATAGATCTCGTTAAATACCCCATAGGGGTTCAAAATTATTTATCTGTTTATAGAGAATTTCAGTCAAGTGCAATAAATACAATTGTCATCGTAGGTAGATATTGCTTTGCATTATCACTGTACCACTGTATCACTGTACAAAATATTATTTAAATTATAAATAATAATTTATTGGCTTTAATCAAATAAATATCCATTTTTATGAACTAGTCATCCCTGGAGTCACAATTTGCTTTTTTGTTAAACTGTTGTAAAAAATACTTAACTTAAAATTTGTTTAAAATTGTTTAAATTACATCAATTTAGAAAGTATTTAAGATCAAATACAAAAACTTGGCATGCACTTAAATGTACTTTTGGCAAGTATTTTTTGAATTTCACTTATTTAAAAATTAATTTTGTTATTAGTAATTACGAATTTAAAATTGTGGTGTCACATTTAAGTATCATTGCTACCTACTTAATTTTATACTGAAAAATGAATGTAAATAAAAATGTGTCGTAGGTATTTTTATTCTGAAATACTTAAATATGAATTAAATAATAAATCGTTGTTAATGAAATATAAAATAAATAAATGTTTAACAATCTGATTTTAATGATAAATAAAATAAGTATTATAATTTGTAATAATTAAGTATAATAATAATAATAATTATTAATTATAATTATGATTATTAGTATTATTACTCCCGATAAGTAATTTTAAAAATTATTTACATAAAAGTATTAGATTTTCAAATACAATATACAAATATATCAAAGAAAATATTTAAAATACTTTCTAAATACTTAATTTAAAAGTGTTTTGAATGCTATAAAATGTTTAAATACATTTAACCAAATATTTTACAAGACAAAGAAAACAATTTAGTATACAAATAGATACAATGTAAGGACATACGGTGCACGAATGCATGCATTAGATGCATTTTATGAATAAGACAATTTTGAAATAAAATATTGTGACACTGTACGTTCTAATTTCTTTTTATGGTGATAAATAAATGAAAACACTATAAAATACCTAACATTTTTTGTTTTTGGGTGTAATACTTGCAGGTTAGCCTACAATGACCAAAAATCTTATATGAATAAAAGACATCAGCAGTATTTTATCTAAAATGTCGATATTTATGATCTAAATATTTTTTTTGTATCCTAATATTTTATGTGTAGGTTAGTCTGTGTAGTCTAGTATGTAATCCATCATCTATGTATAGAAAAATGGTAAATACTTCTTATGATATTTGAGATTATGTTTTATCACATCATAACATTGAAATTAAGTATAATTTCAAGCGCATATTTATCTTAAAGCTAAGTTTTTTTACGTTATATTATTTTAAGATAACTTTAAAAATTAATTTCAACGAGTTATCCACCGCCATATATGATCTGGCATTCAATTTTTACAACAAATACAATGTGTGACATTTAAGGATCTTTGAGAAATTATTTAATTTTAAATTCTGAGCGGAATGATCATTGATTTTATAATGATGTGTTTTTTTCATTTTTTTTTTTTTTTGTAACTTTGTACACGATAAGTAGTTGAAATAATGCTTTGATTTTAAACTTCGGTATCTTATTCGACGGGAAAGTGAATCTAGTTGGTGCTTTGGGGTCGTCAAAATTTAAAATACCCAGTTAATTTCAAAAGCGCAAAACAAAAAAAATTAATGAAAAACAGAAATCTTTACGCAAAACCGGTTTTTGATAAAATCGATTTTGATTGTTGACGTAATTCTTGTATAAATGACCGTAAATACGTCATGTAATTTTCACCGAATGCTTATATTAGCGTTTTCTATACACCATATAATTTTCAAAATATTTTTACTTGTTTTGAGCTGTACATAGACATTTTTAGTTTTCAATTTTTTTTTTTTTTCTGTAAATGTCAATAAAATTCTATTCGTTAGATCAAAAATCTTGAAAATTTAATACAAGGCTGCTCCTAATATCTATATTGTTAGAACGGCAGTTGAAAAATATTAAACATACATTGGAATTTTTTATAGGCGTTTGAGTTAAAATTTTGATGAAATTTATCCAATTGGAATTGTACAAATTATTATGTAGTTAAAAATGTATCATATGTTTAACTTTTATGACCAAAGATTGAACATTTAATAAAAGGTTCCACATAAGTGGGTTATCCTGTCACCCAAAAATCATGTTCAAATTTGGATGAAATAACATACTTAAACCGAGAATAACGATTTAAGTAATTTTGTTGTAATTTAAAAATATTATTCGTGGATACTTGACACTTCTAAAGTATATTATTATATACAAATATGATAATATGCAAATAATATTTATTCAACCTACCTTCTAGTAATAATGACAATATAAATATAATATAAAATATCCTAGACTGACAAACCATCTCCGCTCAGAATAGTTTTTCATATACAATGATATTATATCATTTAATCAAAATTTAACATTATCTATTGTGGTGACCCATTTGTAACCTACTGTACAGCAGAGCGACATCCACTTAGCCGTTTTTTATATTTATTTACGTCTAATTATGAAATAACAATTAAGTAGGTATTACATTTTCTATTGATCGTAAGCAATATATTACTATTATTAACGGTAGGTATATGAAAAATAACATAGTAATACGGACAGTCGGTGGCGAAGTGATCAATTTTATACGGCTCAGCGGTGCTTATAAGAAAAATGAAAATTCGCTGCGGTGTGTTAGAAATAAGTGTGCTGCCAAAGTACACTAAAAATATACAATGGGTCGAAGTGTTCGATTAATAAATTCAGCTGATAAATCATGTTTTGACCTGCAAGCGACGAGACTTTAAAATGACAATAATACAGTAATTCTGACAAAATAAAAATTTAGAATTCAAACTTGAAAAACCTTTAAAAATAATAAGAAAATTAATATCTAAATATCATGTTAACGAAGAAAATTTGATTTACCCAATTTACTGATAACAAGAAGTATTCACAATGCGAGGATGAATAGTTCTCCATGTGAACTGCTAAGATCATAAAAATAAGTTCGTTAACATTAATAGGCCTAGAGGCGAGTTGTGAATTCTTTATAACAATGATTTTCTAAATGAAATAATATTTTTTTTTTTATGTAAAACGAATAGATTAAAAAAAAAATAGATTTTGTGTAGAATGTATATCGTATATGGATGGTACTTTTAACTATTCTAATAATATTATTACACACTGTTGTACTCGGTTCGCGGCACTAAAAATGGAGCATACTGCATTCTGTAAATACTTTGTTTATTACCAAATAAAGCAAAAAAGACAAGCCTATTTATCAATTGACAACAAATCGAAATAGCTGCTGTAGTCATACCTAAAATAATTATTTTAGATTTTGAAAGACCAGTGCATCAGGTATTTTATGATAATGTTCGGGAAACATAAGTGTTTTTTTGTCGTTTTAATTTGGTCCAAGCTAGGTTTTGTAAAATTCAAAGTATAGGTTATGAGCTTAAGAACTTAATACAGAAATTAAAGATGTAATAGGAAATACGGATGCTAACAGTATTTTTGGCCTTTATTTTTTCAATCCATAGGAAGTGAAAGAATGTTATACAAACTAATAAAAAGACTTGAAAATTCAGCAATAACTGAATATTGTTATTATTTAGTAGACAATACTTTATGTATCAAACTATTAAATAGTGTTTTTCCACCGAAAATGTGGTCGCAGCAATCTTGTAGAATATGCATACAACAAACGTTTGTGAAAGTTTTCTTTTCGATTTTAATTCAAATTTTTATCATTAACATCCACAATATTTTATAATTATTAAAATGCTCAAACTTTTTAAAGTAAATACGTAGACATAAGAATCACAAATAGTTATACTAAAACAAAAATCTGTAAAAAAACTCTTAAAAATTAAAATGCTAAAAATATCGGATTATAAATTATAACATAAAATTATATAATAAATATATTGTAAGGATAAAATGAACCTTTACGATTATGTTAAATATTAAAGTTTCCGAAAAATTAACAGAAAATGAAGTATGGTATTTTTAAAAAATGTTTAGAATGTTTGTGTCAGTTTGACAACATTTTTAAATATAGAATATAATTCTTTTCTTCTACAATTATTTAGTAGTTTAACATTTAATTATACCTAATTTTTGTAGGAACTTAAATATTACATTTTTCAATTCGTAGTAAGTAGTAAGTGACATACCTACTTATTTTTTACAGCCATTTATCGTGTAGGAAATGAGACAGGTATTTTTTAACTTTTTAATGTAGGCGCCACCAAGCATTTATCAGTTATTTTAGATATGTTCTAATATGTATTGCTTAGTTTAAATACGCCGTAAAAATAAAATAAATTAACGTATTTAAAAAATGATATAATTATAGTTGTACGAACCCATTAAATAAACATAGGTTTGACGTTATTTACGTTTATAATATAAACTATTAACACATAATATAATTGAGAAAAATACCTAAGTTTTATACAAATCAACGAATTGTAAAGCTTAGTAAATATATAATTTTACTAATTTAGCTATATTCACAATTTTGTAAGCATTGAATAATTTTTTTTTAAAAAGCTGCTTCAAAGTATGAAATTTTATCATTTGTTTTCTTATTATACATATTTAATATGCATTACAATAGTTACAACTATAAAAACTAAATATTTCGACTATTGACAGGATGTGGAAAATTAAATTTGTACTATTAATTTTTATTTAATATTGTAATAATTTTGACATTATTTAGAAGTTTTAGTACGGTGAATGACACTATATTATATTGAAATAAGATCTAGGTCGTACATAAAGATCCCATATAAACATCTCTAAATAATAATTGGCCTTTATCCAAACAAGTCATAAAAATGTAAATCTTATGAATTAGTACGAAAAAAGTACTTTTTGAAACCATATATTAATATACTAAGTTCTGAAACTAGTTATTTATTTATAGTACCTAACTAAATATTTTTTGTACATACTATTTGGTTTTAGTGATTATATTCTCTATTGAAGAATACATTAGTTTAAAATATAATACAGCTTAACCTTATATTGATCTTCAAATTTAAAAGCTATTATATAGAATTGAATATATAAGTTGCATGAGAGAGTTGAATTTTATTTGATGAGCTTGTAGAAAATATTTTGTAATTTATTACCAAACACTCTTTGTTTAAAGACAATCAACTGCTGTATATTATGATTACTGAAAAATCATATTTTCTAAGAGCAAAATGACAAAATGTATCACTGGCTTATTGTCGCTGTAAAGTGATGTATAAATTGAAGGTCGAAAATGTAATTTACAGCTATACCTATACCTATATAGGAACTTGTAAGCGCGAGTGTATAACGTAATGTCGAACGATGACTATAATGTAACGTAAATATAGTGTTGGAAATGTTCCAATCGAAAAGTTTAATTAGACTTTAGTTAGTATATAAATCCGATAAGAATGATTAACTAATAAACCGTTGGTTGCTAATTATATTATAATATTGTTACTTCGTTTTCGAAACGCACGCGATTGCTTTTGATTTGACGACAGTTATTATTGTGAGTGTGTCATATAAATATTACAAGTAGACTTATATGTATAGGTCAATTTTGGAATAATTATTGTATATTAATTAGTAATCGATAAATTTCATTTGTCAGCTAAAAAACCACCGACGCCAGAAAAAATGAAGAAGTTGGATTCGTTGCGGAGTCGACCGAGGAGGCGTCCTGACTGGTCGGACATGATGAAAGAAGTGGAAAGCGGTAGGAAGCTGAAGCACGTTGAGTGCAATGATCGCAGTGCTCCGATCATACCCAGTAACAAATCGAAGGGCCAAGTAAGCAACTAATAAACGGTCGTCACCGTTTTCGGCCAAAATGTACCCTTCCCTTTGTGGCTAGAGACAATTTTCGGCGAATACAGTTTTCTTTAAAATTTATAATTATAACTTTCCAATTTGTATATTTAATTAAATATGATTGTATCCAAAAATGTGATTTTCTTATAAAAATCATTACCTACCAAATAGTTGGCAATAAAATGTAATAGCATATTAAATTAGTCGAATAAAAATTAATATAGCCTTATAATACTTGTATATTAATAATTATGATAGTAAAATATGTGTTCATGCATTTGTCAAAAATTGAAGTTTTAGTTTGAAAAGGAAAGAATATAAAAACAGTAAAATTTGCCAAACAAAAATGAACTTTGATTCGACTAATGTAATATGTTATAACTTATAACATATTTTTGCCAATTATTTTATTTTATTATTAAAAAATTATTAATACACAAATGTTGTAGGTAATAAAATAATTTTATAAAAAAAACAAATTTTTGGATACAATCATAATTAATTTAACATAAAAATTGTTAGGATCAGTTGTTATAATTATGCATTTTAAAGAAAACTGTACTGGCTGAAAAGGGATGATAAGTTTCGACCAAAAAGTGACAGTGGCCAAAGGGGAATTGTATGTAACTGCAACTGTTGGCTGAAAAGGGGGCCGCCCGGTTAAAAGGCGATGTTTTTTTTTTAATTTCATGTTTTTGGTCTGTAATTGAATAGTTAGTTTTTTCTCTAACCTGTGCCTGCATAGTTGTATTGACGTTGCAAACTGTTTGGTTTATGCTATTCTTAACATGGCTATAAATCACTATTGTTAAAATTTAATATTGACATTTGACAAATAGAATTGGTAAAATACTTTTAAAAAGTATATTTTAGTTTTTGTTATAAATATTAAACCAAAGATTATCTCATTGAACATTTTAAATTATAATTAAATTGTATAATTTAATAATTCTAAATGTAATATAATTTAAGTGGTTGGTATTTGATTTAAAATTTAAAAATGTGTATAATTACTCAGAATATTTTTGGGAAAAGTATTTTAAAGTATTCCGAATAAATTCGGAATACTACCCAAGACTGCTATATAGGTACATAATACACGTATGTGGTATGTAGCCATGGCGTAGACTTAGTGAATAATACTATTTGTGTACGATAATAGCATTGTGACTGTTTCAACAGTTTTTGTACGAATCCGAAACGAAAGCAGAAGAAACTGACCACCATCAGCTGCTGAAAGACATCCAGCACGGCGTCAAACTCCGTAAAGTAAAGACGAACGACAAGAGCAAACCGTATATAGAAGGTACAATAATTTATATTAAATTAGAAGTAGAACATGATAATATACGTATGTACGTCGATAGAGAGCTGCACTTATCTCATGCACGATGAGGCTTTATGTGGGAATAACAATATATTACCGTGTAATGGCGTAACTTATAGGTCTCATAGGGACGAGGCCGAGTATTATGAATCGCAGGAAACTTGTCAAAAATTCCAATATTATTTTACACAATGGCATTAAAAAAGCGCCAACCCTGATTTTGATTAAAAAAAACTGAAACCCAATTACATAAATACTAAAAATAATTTCGAAAAAATACAATGAAGGTTGAATATTTTTAATTGGCAACACAAAATTATAGGGAGATAAAAAAAAGTAATTATCATATTGGAATTGTTTTTTTTTATACAACAAACTAATAAATTATTTATTTATGCGATATCTGAAGTATGTCTTTACCTTTAATTTTTGATATCACAGCTAGCTGCAGTGATTAATGTTAAATATTTTAGACTTAATATTTTGATAAAAAACTGTTCAAATAACATTTATTATTTAATTTTATATTATATTGTCTATAAGATTTTAATAGATTTTTAGAAAGATTTTTATATTTAATTTATATATATATATGTATAAGCAAAAAATACCTGAAACCATAAATACTATAGAGTGAAAAAGTAAAGTAATTCATTTTTTATTCAAATAATTAATAAAGTAAACTCATTTAATATTGATTATTATTAAGTAAAATATATCGAATTACTAGTGACTCATTTTTTATATTTTGAATTAGGTCTTAGGAAGTTTAGAAGACAAGAAACGATTGATGAAAAAATACAAAAGTCCGTGTCTATGGCTGACGTTGTGGCCGCCGCTGCAGAGCCCGACGAACTTGATGACATTGATAAAGTCTGTACATAATAACATAGTTTAAGATTTTTATCATATACCGAACTGATTATCGTTTTAGGTGCGAGACGATTTGCAGTCGGCCAAACAAATGCTCGCATTGGAATTGCGAAGCAAAGAGGCATTGGAACGGGAAAATAAACGACTTTTGGCCAGAGTTGCAAATTTACAAGAAGAACTTAAAGACAAACCGCATAGCACCTCCGGACCGATGAGATCAGACACAGACCAACAGGTGCACAATTATTTATACGTACCGGGTGATCTATTTAACATTTTACTATATGACACTCATTTTAATAGCTATATTAACATTTTTGAAAACATTTTTATTACAAAAATATAAGTCATTTAAAAACAATATTTTTTCCCATTTTACTATTTTTTATCATTATAATTTGTAATTTCTTATTCCAAAGCAGAATATTTTTCGGAGTACTTTGATCTATCAAAATCGAATTTTGGACGATAGGCTTATGACCTATAAGTATTTAAATTTTTAATGAGTAGATTGTGTGGTGCCAGGGATACCATGCAAAATGTTTGTCCAATACTCCTCTCATCTAAGTTTTAAATAGGCACCTACTTTTTACTAATATTTTACTTGTCTGAAATTCGATTTTTATAGAATTAAATATTCAAATAATATCTGCTATGGAACATGAAATTAAAAATGCATGTTGTCATTCAAAAGAACAAAACACTTTTAAAAATAGAAAGAACTATAATTTTTTTCAAAAATGTTTTTATTTAGTGTATTTATATTGTACTCGACATTATGTTAAAGAAATATTTTCAAATGCGTCAGTGAGTATTGACTAGTGTTTTTATACCTATATAATTTCATTAAGTGCATAATAACGTCTCAAAGAACTTTTGCTATTGGTACATTAATATGTATATGTCTTGTTTTCATATAGCTCATCAATAAACTTAAAGCGGAGGCTTCAGAAGCCGACCAAATCGTCAAAGATATGGAACAGAAGTATCATGTGACCGCCGAAGAACTGGACAGCACTAGACGGAAACTCGAAAGCGCCTGGCTCAGAAATCAAAAACTAGAGTTGGAGCTGAAAGCCGCGCTGTCCAGCCGAGTGGTCGCGCAACAACCAGTCCCCCGACAAATGTCCATGAAGAAGTTGTCCGTAATGCCGTCCGTTGAACATCTATCCGAAGAAGAGGAGGAAGATGAGGAGGAAGACGACGATGACAGTTCAGACGACGGTTCTAGCGACGCGTCGCAGGAAATCGACGAGGCCAGGAGAACGGCCAGAGAGTTGAAACTGTTGGAAGTTAAGTTGAAAGCAGTTCGTGACAAGCAGATTTCCGCGCTCAAGGACCGCCGGATGTATAAGCAGGAGTTGGCTAAGAGGCAGAAAGAGCTCAAGTCCGAGAAGAAAAAGTACAAAATATTGCAGAAGGAAGTGGACAAGATGGCGAAACTCATGAGGGACACCGATGAGGAGGAAGAAGATGAAGAAGAACTCGAGGAGGAGGAAGAGGAAGAAGTAAGTGCAAAATTGTACATAAAAAATTATAAAACAAAGTATAATTCAATTATAGGTATCTATACTTAAACGTAAATTATAATTTATTGGTATTCAAAAAAAGTTCAAAAATGTAGTACATACATATGTTTTTTTTGAATTAATTTATCTAATACTAAACTTAGTTATCATAACTTATTTATCAATAACATTATGTCAATACCTACAAAAAACCTGAAATAATTAATAACGGAAAGTAATCTAATAACAATACTACAATAGTTGAATCATTTAATAAATAATTATTCCAATTGGTTCAAAAAAATTAATTTGTATAAATAATATAATATGCTATAACCTGTAGGGATGCAGTATTTTAGTATTTTCACTTGCTTTTCTTTGTTTCTACGTGAAATAATAATTAAGTTCAATAATATATTTTTGCAGAATTATAAAAATGGTTATAAATGTAATTAACAGAACACCACAGCTTTATGTTGGGAAAATTATGCGAATCCCCCCCCCCCCTAATTATTATTTACTATATTATTGCATGTATAATATTTTGTCATTATGAATGTACGAGTAATAGATGTTATTTTGGATCAGTATTTTGAAGTAAAACTTTTTTTAGTTTTAGCTAAAGATATCAACTATCTATGATATTATGAAAAGCTTAATTTATTTCTGTATTATAATAATAACAATGAAAACTATAATGTTAACGGCGTGTGATATGTTTTCAGGAAAGCGAATCGTCCGAGAGCGAAGAGAGCGAAGACGAACCACAGAGCGAGGGTGAAGCCCCCGCGTCGGCCACTCCCGAACAGAAGAAAGACAACCTATGCCGCCGGTCCAAGTACTACGAGGGACGGTTGACGTCACTAAAAAAAGGAAACTACTTGCTCAAGGCTAACGTCGAACGACTCCAGGACGACGTCAACAAACAGAAGGAGATGTCACTGGTTTTGCAAGAAGATTTGAATTCGGTGTTAGCTGAACTCGGATAAAAAAATAACACCGTGTTTACCACATTTCTATCGACACACGCGTATTAAAATGATAACTATTATTATTGACATCGAATATGTGTCATTAAATATAATATTAAAACAATAATTTAACTATCGCAAAAAACTGCAAGTTATAGTATATTGTTATTATTATAATATTATAGCATAATATAATCTAACGTCGTATTATACCTGTTGATATGATATGATATCTTATTTAACTAATATGATGTTATAATGAAATAAATATTATTTATTATGATGTATGTGAGTATTCAGTTGTGGTGGAACATTGATATCGAATGTACTTTCCGTAAACGCGATTCCTTGTGGGCTTGTAGCAGGCTATAAATTATAGTATTATACATAGCGTAATCTAAAAATTATCTAGATAAGATAATGGAAAACACATACAATTTTTTATCTCACTTTTGCTTTCATCGGTCACGCCAAAGGTAATGGCAGAGATCTATTCAACAACCAGACTATTCTACGAAAACAATTTCATGAAAGAAAAATGTTTACGCGTCATGCAAGGAGGTTATAATATGATTATATGATGTAACTAAAAGTTTATGTTTTATAAGATTTCAGTGTTTTTTTGAGATTTCCATTGTACCTTCTAGCGCTTGGGGATCCCCACTTTACGTACCGCTGGACGGGAAAAGGTCGCGTTCCAACTCATTAACTGTCATCAAAAACTTAACTTTCGGTGCAGGCGTGGCAAAAAATGTTTATCTAGTCGTAGTTAATGTTTATCTACATAAAAACCGAAAATTTAAAACTTGCATTTTTTATATGAATATAATAATCTGTATTTAAGTTTACATTTTTACACTTAAATAACGCATTTACATATTTTTAATAACTTACTAAGAAACTGCTTCTTCAAATGTTTAATAAGTTATATCAATATTTTCAAAAAATATATATACTACAAATTACCAGTAAAAAGGGGGCCAAAATATTATAATCTATTAATGTATTTAAAAATTCCAAAAATGTAGAAATTGAATTAATTCATTAGGTTAAAGGAAAAATATGGGGGTGAGTATATGCTTGGTGAATCATTCTATGTAATATATATTTATACTTAAAGGCTATTTACTATAACCAGTTAAATTGATCAGTAATTTTCGACATACACTACCTAAAATAGGGAATGTAGACAAAAAAAAAAAAAAAAAATGGAGTGCTGTTATTAACTGTGTTGGTAAGTTCATGCTTACATGGTGATAATATTGGTTAATATTGACATACATTTGCTTTTAATAAATATTGATAATACATAAAATACAGTTTATTTGGGAAAATAATATTTCAAATGTACAAATATATTATTAAAATATAGACTATTACTTATGAATTCTAAGAGGAGCGATGAATGTATTGATCTTACAATAATATGTGTTTTTTTTATATATTTGTGTCTGTCATCAAGTTGTAGGGCAATAAAAATTCTTCGATCTTCTACTTGAGCATTTTTGCTAGTAGTTACGTGATTATAATTGGTACTTTGGGGGATTCAAAAGTTACAAATTCTCGATAATTTTCAAACGCATCAGGAATAACAAAAAAAAAATTAAGGGACAAACTGAGAATTTGTTCCTGTTTTCCTATTTTATTCATTGGTTAATGATGAATGAATTTTCATTGAAAGATTTTTTTTTTTTGTCTATAAATGTCAATAAAAATGTGTTGTGGGTCAAAACACTTGAAAGTTTAAAAGAAGGTTTTTCATAGGCAAGTAGTTCATACTACAGTAACTAAAAAATATATAAATACAGTTTTTTTTTATAGATAATTGAAATTCAAAGTTTAACCAAATTAGATATTTAATCGAATAATGACTACGATTTATTTGTTCCCTTATTTAAAAATATTATTCTTTGAAATGTTTAAAGTAAAATTATTATATTGTAAACACACAATTATTGTGTGAAATTTTCAAATGCAATTTTTTTGTTGAACATTTATTTAACCTTTAGTATAGATACAAATGCTTAAGAGGATGTGATACCCGCATGTGTTGTCTCCGTCTTACCAGTGCGTAACATAGCAAATTGTACACTCAGCAGAACACGTGTAGCTCCGTTAATTTAAAAATTAAAGTAAATTGACCTCTTATAAAATCTTAAGGTAAGATTATTATCTAGGCAACCTCATAGGCTTTTTATTATATTTTTATTTTAACGCGAGTAATAAAGTATTTTAAGATGTATAAAAAATTTACAATTTTAAAATACTCATAACTCGCGTTAAAATTAAAATATAATAAAAAACCTATGAGGTTGCCTAGGTAATAATCTTACCTTTAGATTTTATATGAGGTCAGTTCACTTTAATTTTGAAATTAACGGAGCTACACGTGTTCTGCTGAGCGTAAAATTTGCTATGTTACGCACTTGTAAGACAGAGACAACACATGCAGGTATCACGTCCTCTTAATAGTAAAATAAATAATAAATAATAATAAATAAAAAAATAACTTAACAATAATATTATAAAATGTACTTAATAGTTAATAATACCTACTATTGCCAGACATACCGTCTTCGATCAGAATCGTTTATCGTATACAATGATTTTATATCATTGAATTCCAATTTAACATATTCATTACAGTGACTCCTCTAAACACTTAATTTACAGCAGCGGGTTACCCACTTACTCAATTTTATAATATCAATCGCAGATTCGCAGTGGCGTATCCAGGATTTTTCAATGGGGAGGGGGGAAGGCTAAACAAAGGAAATCTAAATGTTATGACTGATAATTATTTTAAGGTCGTTTTTAATACTATATCTCGTAACCGTAACAATAATATCTACAAATAATTGATAATAAACAAAATGTTTCTTCAAAACCGTTTTCAGGAATATCTTACGGTTTGTACTTTGCCTTTTATTAAATAATATACCATTACACGACCAATGATGTGGGGGTGACGACACCCTTAAGCCCACCCTCTTGTACTATACTGAATAGTTATATGTTTCCTACTATCAATTATATATCTTAATATAAATATAAAATTATTGTCAATTCAGTTGATTGTTTTCTATCTTCATTCTTGGGTATGCCTATTTTATTTTTGTTTATAATAAATATTACCGTAAAAATTATTAAAACTATAAGAAATCTCATGTTTCTTACTTAATAAGATCAATTTCATATTTTAATTTAAATATACAATTATTGCTAGTTGTTACCTAACACCCTTTCTTCACTTTGGTTTATAATAGACATCACTGATAAAAACACTAAACATTTATAAGGAATCATAGTTATTGTTCAGATTACTACCCACAATTAACATACATTTTGCATTTCTAGAGTAGAATATGACTAATTTCTGAACAAGTACGATGTTAAAATTTGGTGTTCATTTATTAACAACCTATAACTATATTTCAAATATATAGATATATCTACTATGAAATGTTACAATAAATCAATGTTTGTTTTTTAAGACCCTTAAGGTCGAATAAGGTGGGTATGTATTAATGTAGGCATTTATTTCTACAATCAAAGGTATCGCCAAAAAAGTTTAGCTTTATTTTTTTGTTATTTCTCATCATGTTGATATTTGATATTACAATCACCAACACCAAAGTTTAAATATATATGTCTATAGGTGTGTACACAGAGAGTTCCGAGGGTGCCCCAAAGCCCTAATTATTAAATAAAGACCCCAATGAATTGATAAATTTTCGATATTTTTTCTGCATGTAAATAATTGTATTAGGTATTTAAATTTTAAAGTATTTAGTTTTTGAAACTTTACTTAAAATGTGTTTAACAAATATCAAGAGCTCAATGTTAGTGATGATTAGAGTTAATGAAAACTGACAATAACTTAAAACAACAAAATCTTTCTTTTCTATCAAAAAATAACCAGGTGTGTCGGAGTTGTTCATTATGATGCATACTATATTATATAATATAAAAACTTATTCGGTAATAACCAACCACTTTTTTACAATATTTCTTGCCTGTTTTGGTTTTTGGGTCATAATTTTTTTTAAATCTAGATTTTACGGAATTATAAGATTTTAGACCAAGATTATCCATAAATATTTGACCAAACGAAGACAAGTGTTAGTATAATTAATTTTAGTATCAAGCGCTCCACACTCCCTAATTTTTTAATAGTTTTCACGCTAAACATGCAGTTGCTCATAATATTCTATATCATTCACATAGTTATAGGTAATTGCATATTTTTTATCAACTGTTATAATTATTGGCGACGAACGTTTTGTGACGTAGTTCTTTCCGAACTATTATGTTGATTAAGACTTAAGACATTGCCTACCTATACAATTCTCATAATTACATTTTTTTGAAGTTGCAGAGGGCCTATGTGGGCATAGGAAATTCGATTTCCATACACAACAAAGCTTACATCGGACCTGCAGCAATAGTCACACGCTCGTATACTGAATGTGGGTACACTATAATGTAACACATATTATAATCGACGAACCGTTTATTGTGGTTTGGAAAATTATGACTTTTTCCAGCGATATTCATTATGTTATTATATTTATTATTTTAATGTGCGCGACAGACGGCAATAAAGGCGCCGGATAACAATTGGCCAGGCCGGCGACGACCGTGCGAACCTTTGGCGGGAAATTCCCGAGCGTCCTCTGGGGATTGCGCCGGAGCCGCCGTCGTCTCCATCAACTCAGCCTCATCTACACAACCATTAAAGCTTTGCGCCACATGAGGTAATTCGGTCTGAGCCTACGACTGCGTGTATACTTATTTCGTTAAAGTTTTACACGAGTGAATATATGTGAGTGTTAATACGTATAATAAATAAAGTGCAGGGGATCACAGTACTGATTTTTTTCGCTCTGGGAAATATGAAATGAATGTATAAGCGATCAGAAAAACCTTTATTTATTTTTGAAAACAAAAAAAACTTTTTTGGTACCCTCTTACTCACATAAGCACCAATAACATTGGTCTATCCAAATATATTATTGAATTTTACATTCTGATCGGATCATTGAATGTATTGATTATTTTTTTTTTGTGTTCCGTTTTCGAAAAATTCGATTTTAAAATTTTGAAAAAAAAAATGACAGTAAATATATGAAATGTCCAATAAATCTTTAGTTTATACTCCCAGAATGATTTTCTTGTATTGTTTGATTAAAAAACTAAAACCATATAGGTTCTTGTAATTTTCACAAAATGTTTGTTATATTATTTCCTATAGGTAAACGATAAGTTACTAAGATATTTAAATACACAATTACCAGAGAACAATTCGTCTGAGTTTTGCGAGCGACAGACTTTGTCGTAAAACATGTTAATAATAATGCGTGTTCCGGACAACTGGTCATTAAATTTAAAACATAGGAATAATATATTTCCCTCATTTTTAAAATAATACAAGTACAAAAAAAATAACAGAATTTTCAAATTTAATATTTTAGATAATTGTAACATAATGCTGACATGAGTTTCAGTGGCATTATCTGCTAGAGCTATAAATAAATAATAATTAGCAAATGCTGCAACTCTCCAGCACTTCTTATAAGTTATAACACTTATAACTAACAACCGACTTTAATTGACATTGCACCTGTGTTTGTACACAAGATGAATCAAATATCAAGTATCAATACATATTTTAAGTAATATAAGATATAACTGTAAAGAACTTAATTATTTGGAAATCTATTTGAATATCAATTTTAATACAAAAATATATTTTTTTTGTTCAAGGATTTTTTTGGTACAATATTATAGAGGTTAGAGATTTACAATATAGTTACGATTTCCACAAGCTACATAAATTAATTTTATGCTAGGGTGTTGAATGTTGATGCGTTTGATTATAAATTATAATATAATACTTTTTCAATTAAAGACCAACTATAGATAAGTAGCATAACAAAGCTGTTAGTTTATATATGTAAATCAAGTTCATGAACAAAAATTGTTTTCTAAATATTTCAGTAATAATGAATTACTTCATTCAGCAACTAAGTGGTTGCGGTCACCCTCTAAACGGCGCAGTAAGACATGCGCCGGACGAATTTCTTCGTCCGGCACCATATTGAGCGACGCCGTTTAGGATTTATCGGGTCACTGACCAACTCCTGCTCGTTGCCGTCACTGCATTCTGTTTCCCATTCCGGTTAGTCCACCAGTCCAAAAGTAATATATATATTTGGCGCTGAGGACCATCGACTCTGCACTGAACAGTCTTTAAATTCGCTTGTCTCCCGGACTTTGGGTGATGTTGCTGGTAGTTCGGGCGCCGACTGCACGGACGTACACGATAACGCGTTAACTCCTTTCGGCGTATCCATAGAACCCACAGTACCATTATCCTGCAGCGACGTGTTGGGTAATGCGTCCTTGGAACGGACATCTTGAGGTCCGATGGACTGAATGGGGGTTCGTTTTGTGTTAGCAAGTCAGAAAGTTCAAAAGGCTTGCAGGGCAGCTCGACCGGAGCAGACAAACACTGGTGGTAGACTTCGGAGTCTCCTGCTGCGGCTGGTTGATGACAAGTCGTGGTCACGTTCGGCGAGACTCGTGTCTTTTCAACTTCGGCCAAGTTCCAACCTGTGTCGAAAATTTAGTTGGAATGATGAACTTTGCCGATCTCAGCTCTTCAAATGTCCTCTTCATCTTTTCGCCTTCCGTTTACTCCAGCATTAAGGTGTCGTTAAAATCTACGGTAGACATATTTTATTATATGACTTAACAGCGTGCAAAAATACAACAATTAATACTGGGAACGTATAGAACACGATGCGCACGTAGATGCTTCAAGGTAGTTTGGCTAGTGGGTAGTGATCAATACGTGAAAATAATTTTCGAGTTATAAATGCATTAATTTAAAATTTAAAAAAAAAAAACCTTTTGATTGTATGATCAAGATTAAAAATATCTAATTGATGATTTACTTTAATTGACATATTATTAAACCTAATTACTACTTGTGAAAACGTGAACTAAAGAATTTTTTTTTTTTTTTTTTAATTGATCCTGAGCCCGGCAACTGTGGCCATTAGCTATTAGTAGGTACTGTAGGTTTTTGTATTGATGGTTTGTAGGTTTTTTTTGGAACGGTAGGGGGAACACGTGTGTGTTTGTTTTAGCAGAATTTCGAATGGGGCACCCGTAGGTTTCTGCCATGCCCCGGGGGTGGGGGATGGCAGCACTTGCTCTCCGGTCACCGCGACTTGTCCGGAGAAAAATGCCGCCCGGTGGCCGAGGATCGAACCGCGACCGGCTGCGTCGCAGCGGAAGAGTCAGACCACTCGGTCACCTCGTCCCCCGAACTAAAGAATTATCTCAGGTAATATATTAAATGTTTATCTGTGGATATACCTTATGGATAATATATTATTATATTAAATATAAACAAAGTGTACTTATAAGTACACATAGTATTATGAGACCGGTGATAATAATATAGATTATAATTTATATAGGTATTGTTTAAAAAAAAATCATGTTTGTCATTCATTCAAAAATTGTTTTAGGAAATATCGCTCTGTTGTACAGTAGGTCACAAGTGCCAAGTGGGCCACTGTAATGAATGATGTTGAATTTGAATTCAATGATGTAAAATCATTGTGTATGAAAAACTATTCTGAGCATAGACGGTCTGTCAGTCTATGATATTACTTAGTATATTTGATGATGTTACTATGATTAAAGTAATTCATTTCACTTTTAGGAAATAGTACTACTGTAGGTTAACTTCATTTTCGCTAAAAACAATTTTTTTGGTCATTATTATTCGAAACCGTCGAGAGTGTATTTTCGATTTTGTGAACTTTCTGGGTTACAACATTTCACACACACAATATTATTATTACTTTTTTTTTTTATTAAATATAGTCCTCTGTTTCGTGGCTTATTGGGGGACACCACTGTCCGTCTGTCCACTTATGAGAGGTACACTTGTTTTTAAACTTATAATATTCCTATTGTAATATCAATTAGTAATAATAACATAACTATGTAACATGAATAGAACTTATTATGTGCTTAAAATGTTCATTTAAATACTGAACACTACAGGAACGTATTAGCACATGGGTCTAGTCTATGTGTTATCAATATCATTTAATTCTAACCATTTGTTTCCTGTTAAAAATATATATTTTGCAGGGACAGCATTTGGAATAGTTACAGTAACTAGCTACTTCGTATAATAAAATGCCAATATTTCAAATGTTCTGCTTCAACAGCATTAATCAATATTTATTCTGTAAATGGGTATATTTTATAGTACGTCAAGGAAGAGTTACCTACTTAATCTATACTATAACCCTATTCGTACAACCCACAAAAACTAATTTAAAATTGCTTCAAATTTTTTTCTCTTAGAACCATATTTTTCACCACATCGTTTTCGTTGTATCTCGTGACTTTTTTGGTTCAACACATTTAAATGACCCCTATAAAAATGCGTAAAATAAAATTCCTGCACTTGATCAGATTGGTGCGTGGGTGTGCGCGCTCTTGTTCGTATCAAAATTTTTCGACATCAAGTGCCTCTCCATCAGCGACAATAACAACAACAACAACGACCACAAAGACAGCAGTGTATACGCGTGGCCACCTCGCGTACACACACACACACACACACACACACACACACACACACACACACATATATTATGAGAGACGCACAAAGGTCGCGTGGGCCGAGAGAACGCACAAAGGTCGCGGTGGCAGTGGCGACAGTGGCGGCGCGTGTTTTTATTGCTGGGAGCACTTGACTAACCACTTTCCCACAGTGTAAACAAAACCCGCCGCCCAACAACGGAATATAATAACACGCACACACACTTATATTATACACATCAAATACATAGGTACGCCGGAGTGGTGTGAGTAGTGTGCGCTGTTCAGGCCGTCGTCCTCCCTCGGGACTACGTTCCTCGGCGGCGCGGGCGGTGGCGGTCTCGAATTCTGCGCCAGATGTTGAGCGTATATACGCGAGGCGCGTCCGCCACTGCCGCGGGATGACAGTAAAATAATAATAATAATAAGTAAAAGTAATAATGCGCATGCACACGCCTAAATATGATTGTAACGCGTGTGAAATCGACTCGACGATATTATGTTATAATAATAATACGTTAAAATATAATATGTAATTGTGTATATTGATGGCGGTGATCCCTGCACCCCGTGCGGTCTTTAAACGCCCGTCCTACGATATATTTTAATATTACAACGTATAGAATCACTGCCACCGCCGCTCATTATTATATATGATAATACACAACCTGTCGGCCGTTCGCGTTATTGTTTCGCACTTAATAATCGGTTTCGCAGCCGTCGGCAGTATTTGAAACGGAGAAGTGACGCCGGGTGTTGACCAGTTACCCTCGGCGACTATTTTTGGTATTTAAAAACTGTACCAGTTGCCCTGAACATAAAGCATTGCATCTACAGGTTAAGGGAAAAATAAAAGGCTTATTTTATCAATATTGGGTAGATAATTTTTTTGACAAACTATATTATACATATCATTTATTAATGTACTGCTTATAACTACATATGATTAGAAATATTGTATTTATTCTTTATTTGTAGGTATAATGTATATGAATTTTTTTTATCATTTAATACTAACTATAATAGGTACTATTATCAATTAATGAACTAAAACAACGTCACGCAGCGGGCGGTAATATGTGACTTCTCCAATATTACGCCTGCAGGTGTGGTATTGTGGTCAATGATCGTCTATTATATGACCATTGACCACAACATATGAAATATTATAAAATATTATTTTAGGGCAACTGCCAACTGGTTGGTACCTATAGTACCATAATATATAGTACTTACATTGGATGAGCCGTCGAGGGCGTGGTCAGGTTAGGTTACCTATACGAATCATTGACGTAGAGCAAAAAAATTATAACGCCCTAGATGGTTATATAGTTTACCTGCACGGTTTCTTGTGAGTTGTGAATCTGGTTCTCATGTGCCCATCTTATTCATCGAGATAACAAGCGTTGTATAGCTTGCAAACGTCATTCTATCGCATACTTTGTCAATCAAAAGTCACGATAAAATCATAATTATAAATAAATACAGATAGATAGGTCTAACAGAAATGGAATATGACATTTTAGTCATACATATTATGATTGTATTAAGATACGTAATATAGTACCTACTGATAATATCGTTATTTTTGGATTTATTTTTAAGCACAAGTCTCACTGCTTCACTTCTGAGCCAAATTATAATTATTATAACATAGGCTGCAATTACGGTGCCTGCCTGTCACTAATACTACACAGGCGAGAGACGATTTTCGAAACTAAAAATCGCAAACTATTATATTTAATTAATTCGAGGACTACAAAGAATTTCAGACTTCAGATATAAATGTGAATTTCAAAAACTACACTCGTGAAGATCAAAATTATTATGAACACTATACCACCTATAACAGTCTATGCACCGATAAATTTGCTAAGGTCAATTTATTCTCCAAATACTGAAGGCTCTAAGAAAAGTTTATAAATGCATTAATAAAAAATTTTAATGGTCTATGTAATGTACATGATGTGATACCTCCTACCTATTATATTAACGCCTGGTTACACTGCTGCACAGTGCGCACCAATTGTACTCGATACATTTAACGGCTCATTAAAATATAACGGAGCCTATTGCGGGCCCACGAATACAACTTTAACAACTTACTAAAACCTATTTGATATTTAATGGACGACGGCTGAATATTCAAGGATCTGTTAAATTTTAATGACCATTTTGTGTAGGCTGACGACGCGTAACAGTTTGGCGTACTATATTATTATAGCTATCACTAAACCCATATACCCGCACCGACTACCACGAAGTAAAAAATTGAAAACCGTGCAGGTTGTAGCGTTGTTTTTTTCTTTAATACTCACTGTTGGTAATTGTGACATGTTTGTTTAATCGCGGAACGCAACACGCTACCTTTTACGCAGGTAGGTATGTGAAAATGCCTGTTAAAACTTGCAATAGGTACCTACGCCGTTTCCCTTCTCATGCATAATTCACGAGACTTTTTCTGCTATATGAAATGGCGAGCTCGAATTATAAAATATAATTTTTTTAATTGACGACACCGTGTGGTAAACAGGTGGCATAACCAGGGGAGATACAGACCTTCCAAAAATTCATAAGAATATAATATATAAATCCTTTCAGTGTACTGCAGTGAAGTGGGTAGATATTAAAATTGTAATTTGTACAAAGGTTGCTGAAAAAGTCTAAAATTGTATTATGTATACTTACTCATAAAATCACCGAAAAGGAGTCATAAGGGCTATTTCTCCCGTGGGCCACAGGATATTTTAGAGGCTAGTAGTCGTTTGGCGAGTGTAATCATTTCGACTACAAATTAATAGTCCATTTGGGTAAATTATTTGTGAGCCATTGTGTGATATGCACTTTGATGAAGTGCATCTGGTTTTATATTAATTTTTGACTTAACATTACTATATACAGTATAACAGTATTAGTGTAACAATGTCTTTCTTAAATTAAAGTTAATTATTAGTTAAGTCTTATGTATATTGTATGTGGTTTTATATTACTATTTTTATTTTTTCATTTGCTATACAGTATCTATACAGATCAATTTCCCTATGATCTATTAATACTAATTACCCCAAACAAACCACATTTTGGGACCATTTGCCCGAACGATCTACGCCAATTTTAGAGTCAATGTTAGCATAAATATACTTCTATACTTACGGAGTTACACATAACGATAAACAAAATATAAAAAATGTATAATTTAAAGAAATGATTTAACTTAATAATAAAGTAAGGCTGTGGTTAGATATCCCAGACATCTAAGTTATCAATGGAAACATATATAAAATACAAAATAGTATCGTCATCTATATTTATGAATAATCATGTACCTGGTATTTTTTAAAAAAAATTCCACACCCTCCTCGATGAAGGACTATATAGCTGCCCCTTGACATAAGCATCACACTAAACTCACGAGGGATAATATAGTAAAGCATTCCCTACATAAAAATTTATCTGCAGTTTCTTCCACCTCTCCCCCCCCGCCATCATGCAAAATCCTGACCAAATAAGTTGGCAAAAACAAAATACGTATTTAACGCTATTGTTCAAAGCAGTTTAGGAAGGAATACGCGATAAAGATGATGATAATATGAATCTGTTGTAATAAAATATAAACGGATACCTATTATAGGCCCCCATAAACACCGTATAATAAATATGATGATGATGGGGTTGTGTTCCGCTGGGCTTGGTAGGGAAGGTAAACTGCAAGTGGTCGGTCGGCAGTCAACCATATTATATAAATTGTCTATTTCGTTCTATTTCTCGGCGTGAAGGGGCGTGTATTATATACTGTTACTTAACATTGTATTTGATAATACATTGCCTCAATCGCATGATACGCCCACGATAAGCTCTATCCGTTTATTATTGCTACTCTATTATGCCGATACACGCACCTATGTCAATGATAAGACCAGCGCTCAATTTACACCCGAATCTTTTATTCGTATTTCTGGCGTTCAAACGACGGAATAAAAAAATGCAAACAATTGTTATAGTTATATAATATATATATAAAACTGTTATAGTTAGGATTCAAATATGGGCCAGTCAGGGGTGGCCCTAGACACATGGGGGAGGGGGGGGGGTATGTTATTATTTTCAGAAAACTTTCAATATTATAATATGTTTTTTTTTCAATTTCATTATTAGTAATATACAATTTTTTCGAAATACAGGCTGATGGAGGGGCCATGGCCCCTAAGCCCTCCTTGGAGCCACCCCTATTGCCAATGTGGGTGTTTAAAGCCTAAGAAAAATCAAAAATATATGGTTAATATACCCTGCCACGTGAATCATGTAAATTTCGATAACAATTTATAAACCAACCTACATAAACGATTTCAAAACTTTAATTTGTGTATTATACATAATTCCACACAGTTTTTAAATGCAACGTTGCTACACCGAAAACATGTAGGTAATTACAATACATATTATATAATTGTAATAAGTATACGGCGTAATATGCCCGTCATATGGTGCACGTCATATCGTTTTGTGCAATAGACGATTCTGCGGCTATGAAAACAATACTGTTGGGAAACGTGTTTTTATTTTACATTTTACACATTTTTGTGCTTAACGTATTTGATTTTCTGACTTAGACTTGTGGATGATTTCTTTATTATACAAGAGATGGATATTTTAATTTTAACAGATTTTGTAGGGAATTTCATAAGCTTTAATTTGACACTAATACGTTTTGAATTTTCTTACGACGCGTCCCGGAGACGGCATTATAAACGGTCAAAAGTATTCATAAATTAAAATATTTTTTGTTGGTTTTATACTCCATTTTTTTTCAAAAATAACATCACACTTAAATTATAATATAGGCGAACAAATCATCTTTGCTCACAATAAAATTCTCATATAACGATTTTATATATCTTAAAAATTATCACAAGTCATCCATTACGCAGTAACCCACTCGAGACTTACTGTACAGCAGAGCGTTACCCATTGGAGACCACCTTTTTAAATTTTTTTCCCAAGCAAAATATGATTTGTAGTATTTCATTAATTGAAAAATTATTTATAAAATTCAAATTTTTCAACGATCAGCTTATGAGTTATAATAGTATTTAAAGTTTGATGACCAGAGAGGAATAGTATAAGGAGTTGTCCTTGTCTGCAAAATGTTGGTCCACATGGATCCTCATCCACTCATCAAAACTTTAAATGCTTATAAAGTTATAACTTACAAGCTACTTATCTGAAATTGTATTTGTATATATCGAAATACTCCAGAAAATATTCTGCTCCGGAATAACGAATTCATTATGAACGCTGTGATTATATGACAAAAAAAAAAAAAAACAATGAAAAATGATTATTACAAAAAATTGTAAAAAAATATTCTGTTTTTTAATGTTTTAAATCGACATAAAAAATATTTTCTAAAAAAATGAACAGTCTTGGAAATAATCAGTGTCTTGCGTTAAATTCATCACCCGGTAAATACATAACGCATGGAAGGGGGCCCTTAAAAATTGTTATGTATATGCATATAAATACATAATATACAAACGCCGTCAAGCCGAAAACTGCTCGAGCAGCAGGTAGTGCGCTTACATAGAGCAGCTGCTGTGTACACGCAGACACGGCAGACTTAAAGTTTTAATTAACGCTTCGGGTGGTGTGCTATGCCGAGACGGCAGAGTTGCGAAAACTAGCGGGCAACGGCGACATTATAATTTATGGACGGCAAAGGCTGAACGGTGTATCCGGTCGTATAGCGTTCGTTTTGCGCGATATTACAACGTTAAATATAATATTATGTGTATACAATATTATGTATATATATATATATATATAGGCACACTTCGGAGTACAAGTCGTGGCGCGCGAACGCGTTAAAACACTGCAAAACAAACTGGAAAACGAATTAAAACCGCCACCGCCGCGCCGGGACGAGCACACTTATTCCGCCCTTATTGGATGTTGTTATGCTATTATTATTATTATTATTATAATTATTATTATTGTTGTTGTTGTTGTTGTTGTTATTATTATTATCATTATTATTACTATATACTTGTTTGCATCTTCTTCTGCTTCTCGGCCTTTTCTTTTTCTGTTCTTCCGCTCGTTTTCGTCACCGACCCTTTCCTCGCCCATATGATAATAAATTATAATACTGACTGCAGGTATAATAATATTAAACAAGGTGAAATCTTTATTGTAGACATCCAAAGTTTTCTCGGCGTCGATGTATGTGTTTTCGAAAATATATTGAAAATAATATAATATAAATAATTGGTTTTTATATCGACCATTTTTTTATTTCAATGGTTCGAATTTTTATATTTGTGTCTAAAGACACTTTTTCAGTATTTTAGTTGAAAATATGTTCTGGTTCAATGAAATCGAGGGAGATTTATAATTACAACCAAGGTCACTTATTTAAAAAATAAAATAGGTGTTGCACTTCATAGTTTTCAAAAAATATTGGTTTCTATATTTTGTAATTTTGTTTGTTCAAATATGTTGTATCTTTTTAAAATTTAAATAAACTAAAAACCCGATTGGTATTGTCCAATGACCTTGTACTTTAGGACCATCACTCTGTAAACACAGAAAATAGGATGTACATACAGCACTAGTGGAGGAGTACCTATTTTAGGTATAAGTTAGGTATAATTATGCACTTGACGCTTTATTCGTGAAATTAATGTATGTTATATAATTCACAAAGCATTGAAGCATACTCAACAATATTTTTATTTAATACCTATGTAGTAAATTTATTCAGGTTCTAAATTTTTTATATTTCTTTAAATCGGAACTGATTTGAATAAACATATTTTCGAATACTTAGATTTTTTTATAATTTAAGAAGTTTAACATTAATTACAATGTTACATTTGAGTTGTTTTGTTCATTAAATAAATATATAAATATTTATTTTAATTTATTAATTTCAAATATAATTTAAGTACGGAGGCGCTATCCCTACATAATATTTTGTTGTTGAAGTGTCATTAGAAATGTCGAAAAAGCAATTTGTAGACTATTACCTTTACGTTTTGGTTTTATTGATGGGGGAGGTAGATCGAGGATGATCGATGATATAATATTATGTTATATAATATTTTAAAATTATAATGATAAAATATTTTGTAGTGCAACTCTGACGTAAAAATACTCACCGGCATAGGGGCTTGAAAAAAAATGTATAATACTAATTTCTTTTCAAAAGTGGATTTGTTCGAAAGCTGGGACGTTTTTCCGCTCTTATTATAATACCGTGCTACTCAATACTATTGTACAATACAATAATATTATGTTCTTACCGTTAAATAATCAATATTATTTCTTTTGTGTTATTGTTCTCAGATCTGATCTCAATGCCAGACAAAACCTAATATACGCGCTGTCAAAAACGATTACATCAAAAACCGTTTAAAATCTATTTTTTCATTTTACCGACAACTAAAAAAGTATTTGCAATCTACCACAGTATTATATATGAATATATAATATCATAATATGTATTGTATATTTGATTTGTCAATCGACTCTATTTTTGGCTAGATACAGAATACTGGTTCACCCAATAGCAAGTTGCGTAGTAAAATTGTATTAATCTACGACAAATTGTTGTACATCACCTGATATAAAACACCATCGTCGTCTTTAGCTTGCCCCGGATGCATAGTTTATATTACCTAATACATACCTAAACGCCCAACATCACAGATCAAAAATCTATGGTTTGAAGTAATTAATATTGATCGCACACTCATAATAATATTGATATTTTTGATTTACAAATTTAGTAGGTACAAAATGATTAAAATATTTTATTCTTTCAGTTTTATTCGTTTTTGAACGATTGTAATGATTTTAACCGAATAAAAACTATATAGTATATATCAGGGGTCACCAATTAATATTTTCCGCGGGCCACATTAAGAATTCGGAAAATTCTCGCGGGCCATAAAAATTCAAAGTTCATAATAATTATTATAATATGCCGGTTGGTCAAAAATACTTTATTTCTAAAAAAAAAAATATGTACACTTATTAATTATTATGTAACTAAAACTAATGAAAATATAATTAAATTTAATAAACATATGAAACAATTATAAATTAATATTTTTAATGAGAAAAATGACAGATCTTGCTTTCAACTAGGTGCTTTAAGTCGGGGTTATGGTTTGTGGTAGCTATCTTCATCATCATTTCAAGGTGTTCGTTGGTGAGTCGGGATTGGAATTTGTTTTTGATATAATTCATTTTTGAAAAAGCAGGCTCACAGACGTATGTGGAGCCAAACATTGTACACATTTTCACTGTCAATAATTTCAACGTCGGGTATTTCTTTTCAGATACATATTTCAACCAAAATTCATCATATGTAGAATCAATTTCAGTTTTTGAATACTTTTAATTATACACATTTTTTAGGACATCATCTGATTGAAATTCGTATTAAATTATTGGATTTTCCTTTTAGTCTGCGGGCCGGTTAAAATGCATTCGCGGGCCGCCATTTGGTGACCCCTGGTATATATACTTATAGATTCTGAGAGGAGCAACATATTTTGAAGTAAGTAGGTACCTATATAGTACCTAGTTAATCTTAATTTAATAATTAATTATAATTTATAGTAATTGTTCATATTATACATATTACATACACTTTGTGAGTAAATGTAGATGATTAACGCCGAGAACGTCAACTTTTTAAACATGTATTATATGTTAATTACATATTTTATTGAATATTTGTTCTTTGAAAAATATAGGTAATTAAATATTATAAAATGACACAATAATAACACAATAAATCATTAAGAATAATGTGTTAGGACAAAATTAATTTTGGCATAGTATTTTAGATTCTGGAGGCAACGATAAATGTATTGATTTTAGTATTTCACAATATGTGTTTTTTTCCGTTTCAGCTTTTAGGCATTAAAAGTACTTTGATTTTCTACATGAGCTTCTTTCTTGGTATAAAAGTGAATATATATTTGATACTTTGAATCAATCAAAAGTAAAAATTCCCAGTAATTTTTAAATGCGTCGGGAAAATAACAACATTTTTTTAGATTTTTGTTTACAGTATGAAATATTTATGAGGAAATATTGTTTTAAATGATTAATTCTTATTTATACAAATTGAACATTCTATAATTTTTTAACTACACATTATTTTTATAATTATGAGGAATTTTGTCAAAATTCGAACTTTGATACTTATAAATATAATATGTCATGTAATAATAAAAACGTATAAACAATCATGCACTACGTGCATGTACTTACATTCTGTTTCACAAGAGTAACGAGTACACACCTTAAAAAAAACCACCGTGGTACAAGAAGAAAGGTACACTGTTAGTAACTGCGGTAACATACATAATACACGATGAAATATTTTTAAAAATAGGTATGTTAGTCAATGTGTTTTAATGAAATCCTGTTGTTTTAGTGACTATACATACTTAGAGCCTGTGTACAAAAATCGATATTTACAACTGCATATGTAAGGACCTATACGCGGAATACTTATACGAAAGCTTATAGTTTATTTGCTTAAACATTTAGTCCTAAAAAAATATTATTTNATCATCCTCTATTATTATCTTGATATAAACTTACATAATATTAATATTATATAATAAATAATAATACTCTAATCCGATCTCTTGTGGAAAATATTTTATACATCTGAAATCATTTAGGGATTCCCATGTATCGTTAAATAAAATGAAGTACATACGAGTGATAAGACTCTACGAGTTTTTAAAAAGTCTGCTTTAACTTCTTTGAAAAAATGTGATGGTAATTCTTTATTGATAATTTATGAAATAATAATATTATCCTGTAACCCAGTTAACGTTGATATAGTATTAGAAGATAACGTCGTTTGAGGGAGATGATTCCCGAGACTTATTTTATGTATTGATTGATTCCTGAGTTAATTTGAAGGACGTATAAATTGATTCCTGGCACAAAAATTGGTTCATAAACTTCCAACTAATAAGTTATCCTTATTAATTTGTACGTTATATCCCTTTGAATGTTTTTGGGTGAACTGAAAAAAAGGAAAAGTAAATATAACATTAAGTTATTGTGAAAAGGTCATCTCGGAATTATGCACATGATGAATTCGTGAGCTGTTTTTATTTTTAACAATTCAGCGCCATTCGGTTGAATGAATTAACTAAAATATTTTCTTTTCTTGTGAAAATAACGATAACTTATAAAGTTAATCGTTATTTGTATTGAAATAACGTACATCTATTATGATAACGTTAAAACGGTTTTATATATCCATAAATATTCGTATTTTGATAAGGTTAGGTCAAACAGACCGATAATTGAACTACAGACACAGAATGTATATGAGTAAATTAAAATAATATATTTTTGAATGATTTCCATTTTAGTGGTTTTCAATATCAAAGAAAATATCCACTAGTGGAGTAACTGGGTAAAAAACTAGGAGGTCAAAGTCAAATTAATTTATTCACCGAAACCATATCCTAATTGAACCTAAATTTTTTAGATAAGTCACAAAACTCATTTTATTATCTATTACTACACGATTATCTTAGAAAACAATCATTTAGGGATTCCCATGTATCGTTAAATAAAATGAAGTACATACGAGTGATAAGACTCTACGAGTTTTTAAAAAGTCTGCTTTAACTTCTTTGAAAAAATGTGATGGTAATTCTTTATTGATAATTTATGAAATAATAATATTATCCTGTAACCCAGTTAACGTTGATATAGTATTAGAAGATAACGTCGTTTGAGGGAGATGATTCCCGAGACTTATTTTATGTATTGATTGATTCCTGAGTTAATTTGAAGGACGTATAAATTGATTCCTGGCACAAAAATTGGTTCATAAACTTCCAACTAATAAGCGTTACTCTGCAGACAGTCAGGCCTCGGGGATACCATTAGGAAGTTAGCAGATAAGTCTCCGAACATTTGTCTTTAATAAATTTGGTCAATCTTCATATTTAATTCACTACGCTATCATATCCATTTAAAAGTTGGTTAAACTATTATTTATTGCAATTAGTTGTCGTGTGCATTTCTATATCGCACTTGTAGTTCTAAAATTTGGTATATAGGTAATCATATACTCAAGGATGTGCACCATGAAGCCAATAATTTTAATTTTGTAAAGAGGGGTTCACACAGGCATATATTGCCTCACGAAAGTCGAATATTTTGTTGTTTGTATAGGGTTGCCATTGGTTACAGCAAAAAAATGTGGATCATAATTTATTGGATATCATTTTACTATTTTAGACCTGTATGTTATATTTGGTCAAAACCATCTATATATAAATGTGTTAAAAATTTGTGTCATTTACATTTAATGCAGTTTAAGAAAGGATAAATCCCAGGGCGTTAAGCTTGTCATAGGCATCGCTGTGCAGGATCAGCTATTAAGTGATCATTTTTACGCTTATCAAGAAATTCGTAATAGACCACGTCATATCCAATACCATCGTAGGTCGCGAGTTTGCACCTGCACTGTCAGATCAATAATATCATATGGGCACGAAAAACTTACTATAAATTATCATATGGGTACACGAATCACAGATTGCACCTATCTGGTATAGAAATTGTTTAGAAAATAATTTTGGACTGCTTATATAAATAATATAAAACATATAATATGTGCTTCCTATATAGATCCAGTAAGTCACGCGTCGCTCGTCTCGCGAATAAAGGGAGGCCCGGTATAGGACCTATAAAACGTATACTATATAATTGATATAATACGATAATGCCGGGGATTACACGTGTACAGGACCATTTGAAATGATTACGTCCGGATTGTCGGGCGACGCTTCTAGCCGCTGTCGAGTACCATGTGGCGTGTCCTCGATGGCACGTGCGGACGGTCCGCGGCAAACGCTCGAGCGGGCTGCACGTGCCCGGGACCGCTGCTGTGCGCGTACAGTGATTGATGTCGCGATCCACCACCGCTGGGTGGTCCGGCTGCTGGTGCGGTGACGGCGGCGATCGAGAACACCGTTCCCCCGCCATGTCGCACACTAAGTATATCTGTACAGCAATAATATACAATTATTATCAATCACGGTGCAACAGCTCTAAAATTAATATGCTGTGTCCATGAGCTATAATATTATGTTGTACTGGATGCAGAGTGATTCGCACTGGCTATGCTTAAAGACCATCGTCGTTTCAAATTCTTGATATTTGTCGTACTTCTTGGGGAGTGCACTGTTGAGATACGTATTTCTGTTTTTCAAATGAGAACTTCCTTTTCTGCTGCCAATTGTTTAGTGGATATTTTTTTTCAATGTGGTCGGTGAATCATCCTCTATTATTATCTTGATATAAACTTACATAATATTAATATTATATAATAAATAATAATACTCTAATCCGATCTCTTGTGGAAAATATTTTATACATCTGAATTTACAACCGAAGTATTTTCATTCATCTCTTTTCAGCTGAGTTCGATGTAAGCGCTGTTATTATTTATTTTATCTAACTGCATAAAATATGCAAATAACTACAATCTCGTAAGTTAGACATTATTTTAAAAATTAATTATTGCATACACTGCGCTGAGTGTGAACGAAAACACAAATCTTTAGACTGTTTAGCAACTACATTCCGATCATAAGTTATTTTCCACGGTCGGGCGGCGGGAGCGATATAAGACGGAGGTTATAATGTAACGGAATAAGGAACTTGTATATATATATAATATACTTGAGACAATTACGCTAATCTCCTCTAAAAGTATTTCGTAGAAATTATTTCAAGTTTTCTTAAGTAAATTTATGTGTTCGTAGTTCGTGAGAAACAACTGAAAATTTATCGTAGTAACTTACAAAACTAAATAATTAAAAAAAAAAAGAACATTGCAAAAACTCAATGCACATATAATATAATAGTATGAACATAGATAGTTTGGCACCGATTGTGAAGTTATTTAAGTTATCGTCAGGGGTGGAGACAAGTGGTGGGAGGGGTCTACAAACCCCATAAAGGTACTGTTTCGAAGATCCTTTCTCGTTTATATAATCGGTTAGTTACAAATACAGTAGAATCTCGATTATCTGAACTAATTGTGACCACACCGAGTTCGGATAGTTGAAAGAAAAAAAATTTATTTTATTTTGTGCAATGAATATAAAATATTATTGCATATTACCGACTTATCATACTTTTTATTACACATTATGTATTATGATGTTATTACCTATTACCATTGATTATATTATATACAATAATATATCTAATATATAAATGTGAAAATGAAAACCTTTAGGTGATATGTTCTCGGAAACTACTGAACCGATCCTTATGATTTTTTTTTTTAAATTGAAGAGCTCATTGCGGAGAAGGTTTATGGCTTTTGATAGATTCTTTAACTTTAAAAACAAAGGAGTTATCAATTATCATAAATAATGACCAGTTACGTAGACTGGGTGGGTGAGGTTCGCGGTACGGCAACGGACGGCGGCTAGAAAAAAAAAAAAAAATATTATCTTTGAAAAAAAACCTTATTGAAGCTGAAATTCTTACCGGCTCAGCGAGTGGTCAAATGGTATATATCCCAAGAATACCAATGATAACAAACGAGTACCCCTTCGAATTTAAACGTGTCCAATTTCCAGTTAAACTTTGTTTTGCTATGTCAATTAATAAGGCACAAGGACAGACAATGAAAGTTGCAGGAATTGACATCAGCGATCCATGCTTCACTCACGGACAATTTTATGTTGCCTGCTCCTGTGTAAGCTCAGAAAAAAACTTATACATTTATGCCCCTGGTGAAAAAACTAATAATATAGTTTATAAAGAAATATTGGTTAATCGGTAGTTATGTAGTATTTTTCCAAAATAATAAAAATTACTTTTCAAAAAACGTAGTTTTTTTTAAGTTTAGTATCCTAACCTTATGTCTTATCGATAATTATGTATTTAAGAAGGTAAATGGTAATACATGGCTTTATTTCATTTATCACGAATTTGTTTCCGGGCAACGCCGGGTAATTGATCTACCTATATACACTTACAATAAGTTGGTTATTTTTTTCTACACTACAAATTACCAAGAAATAATTTATATGGCAAAACAACGTTTGCCGGGTCAGCTAGTAGTATATATAATTAATGCTATTACGAATATAAGAATATTATTGAGGACGTCGTTAAGATAAACATTATTAAATTATGTGTACATATTATTATGCACTAATCATAAACTGGAACTGTGCGTATGCCTTGTGATATTTTTAATAGCATCATCAAATTTTTATTAGTTGTAATATTATATCATAGGCATTATGATACATTTATTACTAAGACATCATTTTCATTTTTATAATTATAATAATAATAATAATAACAATAATACATATATTATATTATAGGTAATTGTTTTTATTATAAAGCCCCGCCCGCAAACCTTTTATTTTTAAGGAATTGTGTTTAGGCAAATATTTCATTCCTCGCGGTCATCGAAGTTAGTCTTTTTGTGTAGTACCTAAACTATCATTATTGTGTATAAACTTTCCACCAATCACCTTTATCATGCATATTACACAATATCATGCACATTTCGTGTAGTCATTAGATCAAAACATTTAAAATTAATTTACGGACTTGAATAATAGCTATATACGCCTAACAAAATTGTAAGTACTTCCAATGCTCCGATTAAAAACATTTGTATTGTAATGTTTGAACTCATAAACAATATATTACTTTACATTGATCTGAGCACTTTTCAATTTTAGCAAATTCACGGTGGCAGTAAATTATTAAAGATGTTGATATATGCTCTGACCTATGCAAGCTAAACTTTTTTACCATTTCAAAAATTTTTAAAATTTTTAGAGTATAGGTATCTTCATTTTTGATGGTCGATGAGGTGGTTTTAATAAAACATCGATATAGTTTGCAGGAAGGCTTTAAAAAGTTAGTTTAATAATGGAGTATGAAAATGAAGTGTCTCATGGAAGGGGCGAAGCTTTCAATCGACATAAATTTAGCAACCCTATAAATTTAACTCAAACTTCACCTATGGATAAAAGAACGTTCTGATACATGAATTGAAACGAAATAACATTCTATTTATTATATTTATATGTATTTATATATTATAGTGTTGATATTTTCTATGCAACAAGAAAAATATGTGTGCCAAACTAAATTATGCCGTAAAAATAACATGTAAAAACTTATTTCATTTCTATCTAGGCATATTTCATTTTTTCATTATTATTATTTGTACTGTTATAAATTATTCTTCCAGAAGATAATCAGCTCCACTGAATATGTTCATTATCCATTTCATATTGATCTGTTCATCTATAGTTGTTGACTGTTGAGTTCAGATATCTTATATGGATAAAAAAAAGTCTCAATTGTATTGTATATTTATTATTTACATAATAATAATAATAATGATTATGTTTTTGCGAACCATCCCTTATTTATTGACCATAAGACTTCACTATATCACCGTACTATGTCGTCGTATTATCATATACTATAATGCCTTTATTTATACTTAGGTACTTTACGGACACCAATCGGGATGGTAACGAGCGTGAAAAGGGTGATTACCGTATTATACTGCAGTGAACCGACTGACTTCATTATTTTAAGTGAACTTTTAATAATCGCATCAAATACAATCATATTCGAAAGACGTTTAGTATACCGGGTGTTTCACCCTGTTTGACGTTTGTCACCCTCGATAACTGATTTCCTGTTTAATATTTTTGAAATATAATTTGGTCAATTATTGCATTATTAGAATTCCCCATTATTATTAAATTATAAATTATATAATTAAAAAAAAAATGTTATATGGTTGGTTTTGAGTATCTTGTACAATATTATTTACAGACAATCGATTATTCATAGAGTTGAAATTCGATTATATTATGTAGACATTTTAAAAGTTAAACTTCTTATTCGCATTATGTAATTAATTATATAATATTTTTAAATTTAAATAGGACAGTGGATGGAGACATAGAGGGTGTAAGTAGGATGGTATGGATGACTGAATGAGTATCAAGACCAGGGGTCGGCAACTGGCGGACCGCGGAAGGCAAGACTCTGGACCCTGTCAACATGTATATTATTTCTTCTTATTCTTCGTTCATTGTGTTGAGTAAAACACGCAAAATTGACAGCGAAAATAGGAAGTTTATGAACGAGTGGTTAACTATTGTTAAAATATAAAGATTTGAAAAAGATTTTTTAACTGGACCAAATTGATTTTTCATTTTAATCTTTAGGACTCCAATAGAAATTACTTGCCGACCACTGATATAGACAAATGTCATGGTAACATAATATATACCTAATAGTATGTTAAAAATAAACAAAATTTAATTTTAATGTATTTTGTATTTATAAAATATATTCGTAGAGAATTTAAGTTGGAAAATATATATTATTTTGTTTGACGTGATAATAATTATATTGTGGATTGAAACGTTTAGCATACGAGACATTTGGCTGCAGAAATCGAATGGTTTATGTTTTATGCATTAAAATATTTTACTCACTCATTCGTTTTCAATTTATATATTTAATAATGGTTCACGTGCAGTCTGGGCGCTGAGAATAACAATAATTGATTGCTGCACAAAATCAGGCTTCGAACGACTAAACCCGACATGTACATTGTTACAGTTTACGGTATATTGCAAAATATACTGTCCGGTGACGTTGTCATATTTACGCAAATATTTTTATACAGATTTCGATATAAATAATCATTAGCACTGCAAAAATCATGGTTGTATATAAATCAAATTGTATCACAAATAATATTACACGCAGTAATATTACAATATCAATTCATCGATTATCTACAAATGTATGTTGAACAGTATTCACGTGTGTACACTGCTCCGCTATATGTACCTACGTAGTTACACACTAAAGAAAAATAATTTTCAGTATATAATTTCATCATGTAGGTACTCTCTATAATAATATTATAAATATCCAATATGGAGTTGTGCGTGTTCATGTAACATGTAATATGCATACATTTGGAGAGGAATGTCCACACAAAAGTTTATAGTAAGTAGTGTAAGTATAAATTAAAAACTTATATTATCATAGGCAGATATTGACACGGTGACGTATTGTTAAAATTTCAATAAAAAATAATAAAATGAGTAATGACCGATGTGGGTGCATGGACCATTTGCCCCCTTCGCCTACGCCACTAGTTCTGTTCGTTTATTTCAAAAAATGAATGGCCTCCACATGGATTACTCTCCTGTTCTTCGAACAGGCATTGGCATTTGAAATTTGAATTTTCATCTTGAGCCTAATGAACGGAATGACATATTATTTACACTCATTGGTACAGGTTTATACTTTATACAATTAAAATCAAATTCAATTGTGTTTCAAACAATTAAAATAAATGTATAACAGTATAATAGTATATTAAGAAAAACATACTTTGGGACCCATAGCTTCCAGGCTCGAGTGCTACTGCACCATCTGACCCCTTTTGGTTACGCCACTGGACACTGGTAGGTAGGCTGTATTATAAACTATTCAACTGCTGGTTACAGTAATAAAGAAATAGGCCGTCGAAAGAGAAAAATATTCATCGCGCTGCAGGGTTGTGAAATATCGCGTCACTTCGGCCCACACATCATCGACCTTAACGTATAATATTATACAGGGGCAAAATTATGTAGATTCGAACGATCGACGGCGAATGCAGACTACGTGTGTCCTCAGGACATCGCATCTCATCCCCCAGTAGGAATTTTGCTGTGTATTACTGTTTCTGTTTAAACATACACACACACACACACACACACACACACACACACACACACATATATATAAATATTATATTATATTTATGAATTGTGGCGGCGGTATTGTTAACGGCGGTGGCAGTCGTGGTGGTTAACAAACACAAACACACACTCGCTAAATTGCAGGAAAAACAAGGCGACGAATACAACTAAACTCGTCTCGTTGTCGTCGTCGCATATATAGCAGCTAGGCGAAATTCATTTTCTGCCCGCGGCGGCTACACAAACACAATATACATGTGTGCGTGGGTTTCCGCGGGTGTGCGTAATGTGTATGCATGTGTGTGTGCAGTGTACACTATTTACGAGCGGTTTTTCGTGGGGTGAAGATTGTATTATACACGCGTGTATGACGACGGATATCGCACATCTGTCACGCACAAAACAACGCGATGTCAAACACTATTATAATATAAGCATATATATACACACACACATCCGCGAGAAAGTAGAATAATCCATACAAAGGTATAAATAACAATACAATATGATATGGAAAATCGTAATAGACGATGAGATGAAAACGAAATGAAATTGAATAAGCCAGGGAAGTGGCACTGCTGTATAGTTGCAGGTAGATGTCTAGTGTAATTTTTTGGGTCGATGGCCAGCTTTCCAGGATAGTTATATACCGATGTATAGCATTTGAAGGGACATGTATCAGTTGCCCCCAAAAGTACCTTTTTTATACCAAATCCCCCCAAACTACCCAGAGGAAAAAGTACCAGTTGCCCTCAACCAAATGTATCAGTTGCCCTCACATGTTAATATATACACAAATACAATATATATAGCTCGTAAAATAAGGGAGGTAAATATACAAATCATAAATAAAATATAAAATTCAAAATTATTATGTTTTGTTATAATAATTACTAACCGATTTTACAAAATCTAATCTGCTAATATTTTTGTTTTTATATTTATTTTATCGGATACAATAATTGACGGATTGAATTTAAGTTCAAAGCCAGAGCATTTTTATTTTAACATAATAAATAACAATTCATACGTTTTCGATGATTATATCCACTCAGACGCATCTAAAATTACATGTTATGTTAACAAATTATTATAATTTTGAATTTTATATTTTATTTATGATTTGTATATTTACCTCCCCTATTTTACGAGCTATATATTGTATTTTGTATATATTAACATGTGAGGGTAACTGGTACATTTGATTGGGGGCAACTGGTATATTTTTAAAATCGCGATAATAGCCTTGGGGGGCAACTGGTAAACACCCATTTGAAGTTGGTGGGTGAATAAACGTTACGTAACCGGGCGGCAGTATTGTAATAAACAATTACTAATTATATTTCGAACGAAGAAAAAAAAAGGTGTATAGTACATTTTGTCAAAGTTGATCACTGTTATCATAATATATTTATTATTGTGTTCGATTTGAATTCAATGATGAGATGTCATCTTGTATGATTGAAAATGATTGTGAGCGGCAATGATGTTCTGTCAATCTATATTTCTTGACTTTCTAATGGTATTATTATTTTGTTATTATTCTAATTTATTTGTCTATATTAGCATTGCAGTAGTCAATATACTGAAGCTGTTTTACGAGGAGGAGATTGTATTGTATTATTTTAAGTACGGATTTTGGTAAGGATGGACCTAAAAATAATAAAAATACTTTACGGTACCGTTAAAATTTGGCCAAAATTCCATATTTGTTACTCTAGAGTCTAGACAGTTGTGTAATCAAGAGAGATCAGAGCCTAAAGGGTGCGGTAGCACCCGGGCCTGGACGCTATGGGTCCCAAATACGTTTTTCTTAATATACTGTAATGCAATTTTTTATACATTTATTTTAATGGTTCGAAACACAATTGAATTTGATTTGAATTTTATGAACCTGTACCAATAATGAGCGTGAATACTTTATTTTTCACCAATGAGCATATACGGATACGGCAGATTATAATCGCATGAAAAACTTAGGAAATGAGCTGAAATTAAAACTACTTAGTCAAAATCGAAGATGGTAATAATTCGGATAGTCCGGACTCTTTTGTGCGTCTGTGTCTGTGTGTTATTACTACCCCTTTTTTCGGCTGCTCGGCTTAAACACCACATATGTTTATAATAGTAACACGCGATGAATAACGATGATGACTAGCTGTAGTGTGTTGTATATTGCCGCCACTGTACCACATTTGGTTCATTTTTTTCCTCGCCCGACGTTTTAGCTTTTCGCTTTCTATCTTGACTCTGCTATACTGTAAAGTGTAAAGCTACTTGCTGCAAACACGATTATAAATTCCAATAAGTGTTTACACAATTTATCGCTTTTTCGTTTACATTAGACAATCCTGCTTTTTCTTTTCATCTCACTCACCGGTGCCTATACTGTTCCTTCTCTCTATTTTTCTCTCTCCCTCGCACACTCTTTCTTTCTTTCACCCTTTCTGTATGTTATATAGGAATACTCACGGTTACACTATTTTAGGAAAAACTATAGCACAGAGATAAACACTTATGGTTTTCCATTGGCTGTTATAAATTTGTCAAGTCCATAACTTCTAGGATGATTCTTATTTTTATGACGAATTTATTTACATTTATATTTATTTATGTATTTAAATTATTAGTGGTAGTAGTTGTACCTTCAACGTGAGATGAATCAGGAAAATACAAAATATACATCATGAGATACAATATTTAAAATATAAGATGTGATAACATAGTTGTATGCTTACAGTAAATTGTGTGTCAATGTTGTAATATTATTGTATCGACCAGTAGCTCATACTATACTAGGTAAATTAATATAGGAATAGATATCCGCAGGCATATACTATATATATACATGCATCAATTACATAATATAAATATATTTATAATTCATATACATTAAGTACATATGTTTCATGTAAATAACACAGGTAATTCCTATTTCCTACAATATAATATAAAATTATATACTATAACAAGCTCTAGCAAATTATAAATAGTTGTAGAAAATGTAGAATACTATATTATTATTATGTGATTGCAGTCTTCCAAATGTTGTGGGACAAAAATGATGGGTACTTATGTGGTCTCCGACATTTTAGAGTCAAAAAAATCAGATACATAATATAATATAATAATTGCAACGTGATATTCGGCGATGTGACGAAGGGTATTTTTTTTATGTAAAAAATAGCTAAGACTTTGGCACATATATCGAACACCAAAAATCATTACCTAAATTATAGATATTCACTCATCCTATATATAAGCAAATCATACTAAAATTACTTTTATATGCAGTACCTGTGTCTGAAACACACTAACACAAAGTACAAGAGTTCTAATTCAAAGTTCTGAAGACAATATCTAATATGTCCGTGGTTTTTTCGTAATGTTACACTTCAAATACTTCATGCTATAATATCCGCCATAACTGGGTATGTAAAAAAATGAGCAATCAACTTCTTCAAATCCATCAATTCTACTACCACTGTGGAGTGACCCACCTTCTGTACTCCAACTCAAGCGTGAATGTACACACAAACTTTTATTATAATTGTATTATCTTTTTAATTATAAATAAATTAAAACTTAAAAGTATCATTGCATTACTAATGTTATGGTTAAAATAATAATACAGTACATTGATAAAGTTTGTAATATTATCATCATTACCGACTTATGGTTTTATAGTTGCTATCAATTTTCCAAATGTTAAAAATATGAGTTTCTGTTAAAAATAACTTAAGATGACAATGTCAGGGAAAAATTAATTAATAAAAAAACATTATCCTTTATTAATGGACAAATTAATACGAACCTATAAGTATAAAATATTTGTATTTATTATAATATAGGTTTCGTGTAAATAACATATAATTTCTATATTGCCTACAATATTTATTTAATTTAATATTGAATTCCTAAGATAAAATATTTAAAATTCCAACTTTAAATTCAGGAAATGATCATCACCCTTTTTTGTACCTTAATACTCAACAAATATAATTAAACGCCTCTTAGATGCTTGTGAATATGTACCTAACTTCGATATTCCTTTTGATTTACCACTCAAACTAAAAAAAATTGATGATAAACAATTAACATGTATATTAGTTAAATTTAAACCTACATGTTTTTATTGTATATTATATATTTGTATCAGTACTCTTTAGTCTTTACCCCTTTGGGGTGTTATAACATTAAATAAATAAATAAATAATAGTACAGCAATAGGTGAAATGACTACAGAATATTTGTAGAAAATATAGAATATTAAGTTAATGATTCTACATATGGTATAGGATCTTTCAAATTTTGTGTCACATAAATGGTTCAGTCGTGCAGATTTTGTGTGGATTCTCACGCAATCCCCACCGTTTAAGAGTCAAAAAAATCGGATTCGTGTATAGTATATGGGTTATAGGTACCTATATAATAAAGTGACGAGGGGTATTTTTTTAACAAAAAAATCGCAACGGATTTGGCACATACACTGCCGTAGGTATAATATATAATATAATAACGGCGAAAAACAGACGATGCAGTGCGCGCGTCTTCCAAGAGGGATGAGAATAGTCGTCTGCAGTGTATAATACACACACACACACACACACACTCGCATATAATAAGAAGGGATTCGTCTGGTAATACAACGATAACAATAATAATAATAACAATAACAATATAATAATATTATACTACATTACACGGGTGTTTTCGCTCGCGCGTCGGTTTACCGCGGCAGCGGAGGTAGGTGGTGTCAACCGTCGCGAGCGCTAGCGAAAAAAATACGGGAAAAAAACGGGCGTACGTCGCGCACCCCGCGCACACACACTCTCCATTGGGGGGGTGGTCACGGTCGCGAAACGCGTAAGAGGAGCGTGGTGGCGGTGGTGGCGGAGGGCGAGAGGTTGCGCGCGCGCCGCGAGACCAATAGCGCTGCGGGGGCGAGGGTGTCGGCCGGGCACGCTCCGCCCAACCCGGGGGCCGCAAAGCCGCCGCCACCGTATGCGCCCCTCCCGCGGCGGTGGCGGTGGTGGCGGCGGTGACCGGCACGCCGCGCGCCGCCGCCCGAATAAAGGGGGTGGGTTATTCGCACTTTTCTACGCGGTGGCCAGTTATTGAATTACGCAGGGCCATCATTTGATTTGGAACCGACGACACCGTCGTATGTAACCGCCGCGCGCGCGCCACCGTAATCATCGCCGTCGTCGTCGTCGTCGTCGTCTTCGTCCTCTTCTACTGTCCGCCACCGTGTCCTCCGCCGCCGCCGTCCTCTTCTCACCCGTTACAATACGACGTGTATGAAACTATATTGCCGAACATATTATTATTATTATTATTATTATTATATTATCATCATCATCACTGCAGCGCATCAGTATTATACCTAATTATTATTTATATTATATAAACTTACGTACAGGCCAGTTTTTGCTTTTGGCCGTCCACTTCCTTCGTTTTCACTTATTTGGGCCACACGTATTCCACCTGCAGCAAAATACTATACCAAATAATAACTACATTATTACATACCTAACTGGTATACCTACTTTTTACGCACACATCGGGTGATTGCAGTTGCCTCGTCTGCAGTATCGTAGATAAATAGGTACTTTTATAAATAAATAGTACCTACGTCGTTGTATCGTAGTCGTCGGTACGCACGTGCGCGCCGCCCGATGAGATAACGGCACGTGATAACGCACAGCATCGTCATGGACTACTCGTACCTGAACCAAGCCAACTTCGACGGTTTGACCGGCACCACCACGGCCGCGTCCAACATGGACCACGCGGCCATGGGATACGGCGACCTAACCGCGTGCGGCCAAATGACGCACGCCGCGTACAGGTTCGGTCCCACTGCGTCCATGGCCGCCAGGTCGTACAACACGGCCATGGGCCATCACCTGTCGGCCGCCGCGGCCGCAGCGGCCGTCGCGTCCGGAAACGGCCACAACGGCACCGGCGTCACTTCTGCCGCTGCCGCCGCAGCCGCAGCCGCCGCGCGTGGACACCACCACGGACACCACCAAGACCATCACCCGGGGCGGCCGACCATGTTCTCGACCGCAATGAACTTGCCAGGTAAGCCAGTCAAGTCTATAATGCTACGTAGGTAGTCTGTGACAAGCCATCGCTGCGACCGCAAAAGTCCACTTTTTTCTAATTCATCCACGGGATGGTCGAAAAACTGCACTTTAATGGTTTTAAAAAAAACTATAAGTTTATATTAATAAACTTAAAATCTGTTTTTCCTACAAGATTTTCATTATTAATTCAATAGAAACTATCTATAGTATTAGATGTTGTTAGGTATAGATTCTATACCTATTCGAAAAAGGTAGAATTATTATTGTTTATTATGCGTACACTGCGCTATGTAACTATTGGTACTTTAATTATTTATTTTGTTAAAATGGAGCAATTATTCGCAGAAAAATCAGATAATAGATTCTTGCACCGAATAATGAAAATCAAGATTAGTCTATTACTATATAAAATATACTTTTATATTATTTATACTTACCTGGTTGTCACACCAACTACACTTGTAGTCCACTTTTTTCTTGATTTTATTCCATAAAAAAGTGAATTAATTTTTTTTTTAATTCGTCACGTCTGGTCGCTACAGTTAACCCTTCAGTTAGGATCGATCAAACGTGATCGCACCGAAGTAAAAATAATAAATTCATCTAAATCTAAAAATATACAATATCAATATAATATAACCGAGTTAAATTCGTATAGTTGTCATAATAAAAACTATAATTAAATGAATATGCTTACATCCAAGATCGTTTGTAAATCGAATTATCACAGAATACACATTATAGATCATATACTCATAAGATCCTTAAGTATCTATAATTGTGGAAAAACGACCGAATCGCTTAAGCGTGAATTTCAATAATTTCGAACAACTAAAAATATGCATATGTCTTATAAGTTAACGAAAATTACGAATATTAGATATGTGTGCAAACGATAAATACCTGTTATTATTTAACTGTTCGTATCCCCCCTCTCAACAAACGATTACCTTCAAATATACATAACATTATCATTTATCAACACTGGGAATCAACTCGGTAGATAATGAGTTAAAGCAAGTTCATTTTTTTTCTTAACTTTTCAATTCAACAATCTATATAGTCTATTAATTTTCTTATTAACTGAATGACTGGATATAAGACAACGCAGCCCCCACTTGCTATTTAAGTGGTTTATATAGGCAACTTTAATGCAATTTTGAGATGAGGAGATTAGTACTTATACAGTAGAAGGAATAGTAGGTACCCTCTATTTATAATATGCACATTTTGTCATTATTTAAAAATTTGAAAGTAGAAAAATCTTAGTACCTATATAATAATCATATGTGTGGGACCTGGTGCGGCTCGGTGGTTGGCCTCAATCACTGACGTGTTCTGAGGTGAAGCTTCGGGCAGCGTCGCTAGTTCCCGGACGGGTGACCACCCGGATCTTTAGTGACGAATCCTCATCCCACAAACACGTGTACCTCAAGCAACCATAAACCCGCTAAAAAATGATAATGGTCATAGTTGCCGATACTTAAGATCAATAAAAAAATAATAATAAATAACATGTGTGATCCAGGTGGCAATTAAAAAATTAGTATCTGAGTTGAGTTAATATTTTTCTCTGCATTAACTTTAAAATTTTAAAATAAAATATATTGTTTGTTAAATGTTAACTTATAGCTTAACATTGATTAAAATTAACTAACACAACTACACAAGCTTATAAAATATATACCTATACAAAATTAGAAAAACTGTTGAGATTTTAATAACGAAGTGAGTATACATAAAAAAAATATTGATCAAATTTATTTTGAATTATTATAATATTTAAATAATAAAAATATATTCTAGAAAAATATAGTAAGTGCGTTGAAAAGTGGGTTTGGGATTATCTTAATTGATATATAAACTCGGCCCTGGTAAATTTTTCAGATAAAATTACTCATAGCTAGTAAATACGACACAATAATTATTACAGGCAATAATAAAATATCCGTAAATACCTTTCTTATCGTGTCAAAAACTGGAAGGTATTGGAATAAAATACAAAACCATTATTATTCCATTTGTATTTATGTTTGTATTATTCCACAATTAATATTTTAAAATAAAATAAAATTATATAATATAGTATGTTAAAAACCATATTCAATGATTGATAACTGATAAGTAATAAACTAATGGCTGTTAAGTGATGACCAGTCGATTCATAAAGAATTCGTTACGTTTGAAAATATTAACTTACACTACTTATACTTACGATTTTCAAACAATAAATATAGTGTTAAACTAGCTGGGTGCCTGGTTCGACGCCTTATTTATAGATTATACGTACAATAATTGGTATATTATATTATTTTTGTTGTCGTTTCCGAGTTACCTACTATATTATCTTGAACATTAATTTTATATTTTAATTTACTTTTTTAAATTTCACAAAGTTACTTTGAAATGTATTTCAATTTAAATTATAAATCTTAAACAATGCACAAAATTGGGTTAATAATAATTAATAAATCTAATAGTATTTATAAATTACATATTTTCCTGAAAATATTCTTAATTAAAATTTAATTTTCAGTGTACCTATATAAATGTTATTTGTTAAATTATTTGTAACTAAGATGCCATTAGTTAAACTAATTATATCCCTAGGTATTAAATTAACATCTAGTTTATACTAAAAAATATGTATAAATAAAAATTATCATTTGTCTTTAGAATTGCGAATCATGAATTGCATGTACGAATAAATTTTCATTGTTTTAGGAGTTAAAAATATAATATAATATACCCAGCCATAGTACCGGCACTATTAATTAATTATTCATATTTTTGAATATGTAGGTTAAACTATCTAGGTATCCGGATAATAAACTAGTTAAATCAAATATTCGCCTACTAAAATTTTACCGAATAATGCTACTGATTTTTAACTTAATAAACGATTATAACAAACTATTAATGATTATTACCAATAAATATAATGATATCTGATAAAGCATACATAATTGAGTCTTGCAAGAGTAGATTAATACCTTAATCCCCAACTCATATGATAGGTTTATTTATATACTCAATATACGGACCCTAGTCTTAAATCATAATTATTGTAAACACTGTGGAACAGAATACAAACACTGCACAATAGTTAATAACAGCTAATATCACTTACAATATTAAATTGAATGTGGGTAATGAGAAAAATTAAAAAGAAAATGTTTCATCAAAATTAAAGTCAATAGAAAACTATTAATCAAAAATATGTGTATTACTGGCAATTATTTTATTATGAAGATGTTAGCGGGTTATAGCTTAAAATATAAATTTTATTAAAAAATATTAGAATACTTCTAAATGTCTAGTATTAAGTAAAAAAAACATTTTAGGACGATTAATGTAGCCTAATAGTTTTACTGGAAAAGCATACAACACTCAAGTAGTGAAATAATGCATAGTGTATACACTATATAGTTCACTCTCAGATATTTGTTAACCTTTGTAATATATTTACATGTTTTTAAGCTTTCAAAAATATTTTTTACTGTGGATCTGGAAAACACACAATCGTATTTATTTATCAGAACGAATTCAGGCGGAAATATTTTTTTACGTTGTCGTACGATATTTTGGTTAAAATTTAATATTTAAATGTCTTTTAAATTTCATGTGTGGGTTTTTTATTTAATGTTTTCTAGAATTGCTACATAATATTTCATATCGCTTTATTCGCTCGACTTCTTTTAAATAATATTATACCTATAAACTACTACATGTGGTTTGTACTTTGTATATATTATTTCAATGCACATGGATATATATTTTGTTAACTCAGATTTATATTATAACAAACAAATGTATATATAAAAAAAATGTTTTAAATATAAACTTAATATTATTTGTTTAAATGTATAATATTGAATTAAACATGATAATGTCTTGAAAAAAATATTATACCATGTTATATATAATATAGACATAATATTTCGTAGACATAATATTACAATTATAATATAACTTATAAAATTATAAAAATAAAATTACTCAATTTAACGTAATCAGTTTTATCACTTATCACCGAGTAACATAGGTATTGGTGTGGTAATATTGTAGTAAAAACGCAAGACTATTTGTAAATGTATCTTCTTGTCGTATAGAGTGTTCCGAGTTTATAATTTTTTGACCGAAAAAAGTTAATAGTTATTTTATTTATTTCGTGTATGGGTAAGGTTTCTCTAGGGAAATAGTTCTGACAGAATACATAAGTTGTGATGCATTTCAGTTGAGGGAAGTTTTGACAAGGGGTCGGACATCGTGATAGACAAGTGTGAAGACAAACGACCGGCCCGAAAAGGGGGAAACTATGAGAAATTGGCTGGTTAAGTACGTATGACAGCCTATACAAATAGATTTTTTTTCGTACTGAAAAAATATATACTTTCTTGCTTGTTTTTATAACCACGGTAATATTAGTGTATGAAACAAAAAATATAAATACAATTTTTACATTTTTAATATAACATTTTCTAAGATTTGTATATATAAGCATATTATAATATTATACAATTATATTAGTACTATATTATTAATTTGCTCACATTATGTTACCAGAAAATCGTCTGTCTATATTATGCTAATTGCATATTATTTACTACTATAAATGAGTATAGTAGATACGCAACAAATTCAGCTCGTACAATATTTATGCTAAAATAAATCAAAAAAATAATTATCTCACTTGTTTTTGTAAATCCTATTATATAATATAACGCATTAGATTCGAGCACATCTTAAAATAACAATAAGCGGTTCGGTCAATGTAAATACATCGAATATTAACCAAACCTAACCGCATCAAAATCGTATTGTGGTTCATATTATATTCATTAGAGTTCATATAAAATTCAACATAATATAATATTAAATATTGGTCTTATCTGTATAATTTTTCAGGCATTTAAATTATACGTTTTAGAGCTTATAGCCGCTATAAATGATGGTAATATAATACTAAGAAGTACGACGATAGCCTTGTAAACATTTTATCGTTTGCGGTGTCAAAAGGCCCCTTAAGTTTAATAATAATAACAAGGACAATAATTGCAACAATGATCGTAATAATTGACGTTATAAATAATTTAACGTTCTACGGTCAAGTCAGGAAAGAACTCGAAATTATTACAAAAACGAAGGATGTAACTCAATTAAAAATTACGCCGTCGCGCTTGCCGCCACGAATAACTTTAATTAATTCAAAGGCTATTTGCTTATTTTTATTTTTTCTTCTTTTTGTTTCTAATTTCGATCTTGTATATGACCTGAAGCCAAGTGCTGGTACACCACCAAAATAATGTGCAAGTATAATATCTATAATATTAAATATATACAATAGGGGTTCCATTTTACCGATACAACAAATTTCAGTTTTTAGATTTTTATAACCCTTTCCTATAAAAAAATTATTATATTAAATCATATAGAGTATTTTATAATATAATTAGGTGTATGAAATATACAATTTATTTTATTTTATTTTCATATTAGAATACTTAAATAAGTTATACAAGTGGAAGCTTGATAAAATAATAAAATAAAATTTTAATTAATAAAATTATAATAACACTTTATCTTAATTATTGTCATATGTATTGTCTAACTTAATCTTTGCCCTATTTCCTATTATTGATTAAAAGTCACCGATTATGAATATATTATCTACAATATGAGGTTACCGTTACCGAAATCTAAAAACTAAAATTAGTTGTGACGGAATATGTAAATATATATTATGATAGGTACTGCCGTACTGGCGGTATCAGAATCATCGAAATAATGCTACATGTAGAGAAAATATTGAATTTAACTAACATTATAATACAGTCATTAATCAGACTAAAAACAGCTAAAAATGATCAAGACCATCAACCATAGAAAACTTCTTGATTATTTTATTTTAGCATACAATACGGACGTGAGCCCAATTTACATTTAATATTCAAACAATTAAATTACATTAGTGTGATACAACAGTGAAGTATAATGTTATCATATTAACATGTATACATGGTTATTTTTTAAAGATAGAAAAGGAGGGATCTGAATTGGCAATAGACATACAGCTTCGAAGTGGTTCCTTTAAACCACAATTTATAATTATAATTCGATTGTGCCCATATAGCTCCTTAGGCACCAGTAGTTCTTAAACTGCAGTGCTCCGCCTGGACTCCGCGTGAGTGATCCATAGGAGATACGAAGACACATTCAAATTCAATATCTTTGCCCAATCATCATGAACATAATTTATTTTTCATTGATTTTTTTGTTCCAAATTAATATATCTGGTTTTTGGGGCTTCTAGTTAGATTGTTAATTGTTATAGCAACTTAATAGGGCTCCGTAAACAAAAAAAGGTTGAGAACCGCTGTCATCTATTATAAAATATTTAAAGCCTACTAAATAATATGTTCCTGATTTAGTTATATTCGAGTCTATGGGTTGTGCACAGTTTTTAACCAATTAGCACCACATTTTGCACACATATTATTTTGGCTTTCGCGGACGGGTTGAATAGGCTACTTTTTATCCCAATTTTTAACCCCTAAATGTTGGCATATAAATATAATACATGCATTTTGTTTCAACTTATGAAAATTGAATATTTTTTTTTATATACGTATATTGGTTCGTCATGTAATATAGCTAATGTACTGTATAGATATTCAGTTCTGAAATTCTGATCACGGTAGATAATATATTATATTTAGGATTTACGAATTGTAGTAGATATTATGTAATTTATACTAGTGAGAAGAACTGAAGAACAACACCATAGCATTTATTCGTAATTCACAATTTATTATTAATAAATAAACACTCTTAAGTACGATGACGGTCGAACTGTACGTTAATCGGATACACTGCAAAATTTAATCCTGGATGTAAGAATCTATATAATATACTTTATGCACCACGATAAAAAAATATAAAGTTCCCAATATACATTGAATTATATTAGATGAAAGTATTGCGTGACATTTTATGACTCGGAAAGTCGTTAAAGTACAATTCCGTCCCGTATATATATAATATATATATAATGCATAGTCATCTTCATAAAACGTGCACCTAACGAATAACGTGTAAAACTTTATATGTATATTGTATATATATACATGTATAAACTCCTACACATGTTTTCACGTACCTAAGTAATTTACTCAACACAATAAGCATAGACGATAATCGACAGAAACCGATCTAAACGTCTTGACGATATATATAAAGGTACCTTTTCAAAAGTGTCATAGTTGGACGAAACCAGATACCAACTATAATATTCTTAAAAACAATGGTATGGAATGGTAATTTATAGGAGTGTGGTATGGAGGTGTTTAAAATGAACATAGGCAGATGTCCTGGAAAAAAATAGCAGAAATATAATATTATTATAATTAATCAGGTGTCATAATTGATGAGTATTTGTACATTAGAATACCTACATATTTTAATTGGAAAAAAAATCACAATATTTCGTGCTAGTGAAAGTTGGATAACACAAAAATGGTCAACATTATATAAAAAAACAAAACATTTGTTATTTCGCCGAACACTTTATGAAAATTCGGCGGTGAAAAAACAATGAGAGTACATATTTTTACAGGCGTGTAAAATCTGTGGCATCGCTTCACATATACTATTTTTAGTCCAATTAATGTAATAATATTCTCAATACCTTCCCACCTATACCTATGCAATCTAAAAAACCACTCCGAATATTTACATAATAATGACGTCGCCAGTCAGGTAAAATGTCCATGTTTGTACAGTGAGACGCGTGAAGGAAACCACATACTCGTAGTATACAATGAAAAATTAAAACGTTGCAAAATACGTAGTCGAATAAAATCACTAGTGACTCTACTAAGAGGTTTAAGTACAGATTCAATTAATTCAATAAAAAAATATTATAAAAAATATTTTGCAAATATTGAAAAATAAGTTGGTAGCTATATCTTTAATTTGTTAATTACACTCGTATATTATATTAAAATATACTATAATATTAATAAAATAATATAATACCTGTGTAAAAAATATGTAATTATTAATTTGCAATTTTGTGAACATCATGACCTTAGTAAGTGGCAATTTTTTTTAATTTGCTTCCATAAAATTATATTAGGAAGTTCTAAATAATCCTTAGAACCAAGCGCATGACATAGGCGGGTCTATAGCACTCTCCCCGGCTCCCCTCCCTCAAGAATTTATGCCAAGGAAGTTGTACCACTGAAAATCAGGTACAGCGCTCTTATTAAATTAGATATTTTTATTGGATCTTAACATTGCTGATATAGTGACATATTACCTACATATATATTATAATACATCGAGGAAAAAGAAAGTTTGTGTTGAAATCGTTTCTCCCCGACCATATAAGACACAGTGCAGGATTTACTATATATTATGTTAATAGATTTGTGCCCGCGTGCTGACTGAATATAATAAAAAGCACATGTGTTCTAAAAAATTGAAAGTTGATTATATTATTATCTAAAGGACTCAAATGTGTGGACTTGTTGAAAGCACTCAATGAGACACAAACGAAAAGATTAAAACTTAAGGGTAATATAGGAATTTAAAAATGCATTTTGTCATCAAACAAAACAAACATTTAAAATAAAAAAATATATTTTTGACGACAGAAATTAAGATAAAATATTTTCAAAAACCTTAATATTTTGATAAGAGTTTTCTTTTGTACAACAATCATTCAATGTACTGTAGTTAATATATAATCATATAATATTTATGTAAAGCAAGTGCAGTAAACGCCGCAAATGAATTAAATTCAAAGAGCTAATTAAAAAATCTGGTAGCTGCAGTGGACATAAATGCAGTGCGTGATGTACCTATTATTTTTTATTATTATATTATTCTACCCACGACCTAATAAACTGTGTTGTATAGAATGATTCACCAAGCATGTCCACTCCATTTGTCTGCAGATTTTTGGAATTTTCATACATACATAATATATAAAGCTTGCAGTTTTAAATTGTTGAGATTTTTTGTGCTGCTCAAATGTCCAGTGGGAGTACTGTAAATTATTTGGCGGGTAATCGTTCTGAACATTTTTTGTAAAAACACTTCATACATAAACATAAAGTAACATAAACATGATAAAAGATAACTGAGAAACCACGCGTTCAAATTTTTAATTAGCCACATGCATCAACATTTTCAAAAAAATATATCCGCTAAATAATTTATAGTTAAAAAAAGGAGGTTCTCATTTGAAAATCAAAGTAAAATCAATAATGGAAAATTCAAATGACAAAAGTAGTTCAATAAATCCAAGAATTTGAAAATATGATTTCTAGACTCTAAGTAGGTATATATTTAAAAATTCCAAAAATCTAATATGGAATAAATAATCAAAATTATAAATACAATATTTATTGTCGAAGGAAAAAATAAGAGTGACCGTGCTCAATGAATCATCCTAGCTGTATATAGTATATATTATATCCGCACTAGCTATACAATTGTCTAAACTCATAATACCTATCTTTGTTTCGTCCTTTTATCTCCTCTTGCACGGATACATAAAATAAATACCTGCTGCACCGCAACATCGGTGCATAGATAGGGAGGTGCATCTGCTGCGTGAGGGGTGCAGTGCGTAAATTATACAGGGAAGACCGTAAAAAAATGGCGCGATGCGTCTGTATATTAAAGAAAAAACGCTTTCCCCTTACCGAACAATATTACACACACACACACACACACACACACATACAAGCGCATCTCGGTTAATGGGATTAAAAACCAGCGACAACAACAATGTACATCGTCGTCGTCGTCGTCGTCGTCGTCGTGTTTATACACGCGTGTCTATACATATATATTTTGCGTTCGTGTAGATAATAATAATAATAATAATAATAATAATCGGATCGGGGGCGGTAGGCGGCGGCGGGGTCGTTAAAATATATCACGAGGATACGACGGATGGACGGCGGACGACACGTATATATATATATATATATATATACAGATATAGTCTGCGGAGGGGTTGGCAGGGGGATGGGCACGCCGGCAGGATATATCCTGCTCACACACACACACACACGCACGCACACGCACACCGGCATGGCATCGCGATGGTGTAGCGAGTTTATATGTATACAGCCGCCCGGGGAGATTCCGATCAATATAATACGAACGCACAACCCGGACTGAGCGAAGACCGGAGCAAAAATGGCGGCGTTACAGCGGCTGTACTATACACGGTTCGGCGAAACGCGCGACGGTTTTTACAAAAAGCTCGCGCCGCGCCTCCACATATATATATATATAGCAAGTACCTACCCTCCACTCGGGTTTCCGAGCTCGCGGTTACCGCGAATACGCCGACCCCCATAATCTCGAACATGCGTATATAATAAACACACACACACACACACACACACACACACACACACACACACACACCCACACGCGCGCACGAACGTCGTCGCCCCGCATGTGCGCGCCGTGCCTACGTACGTAATATTTATAAAAAATTTATTTTTCCGATCATCGAGCACATAATAATAATAATAATAATAATATTATATATGTACCTACCTACCTACGCACTCCGCACCGGCGCTGTAGGTGTATAAAAACGTTTCGTTTGTTTTTCGCAAACAGCTCCACACGTGATTTCCCGCCGTGACTTTATCATGAATCGTGATGCGCGCCTATATTACAGGTCGTGACGGCCTATTTTAACACAAGACATTATTTCTGTTTTGTTATTGTGAAGGGGCGGGGTAGGCAATGAAATTATAGAAAGACGCATTATATTTTATTTCAACAGGTACTATAAATGAACTCAATTTTGAAACTTTTACTTTGCATTTTTTGAAAACTTTGATTACTTTTTCTGCTATTTTAAATCATTTTTGTCCATTGGAACTTTTTGTAGACACATTTCATGAATTATTGTTTAATTTTTGTAGTATAAATTAGTTAATAGATCGATATATTTTTATATTGCGTAAATATTATGACTCTTTAGTATCTACCTATATCTACTCATATTTTATACAGTCTTTTTTCGAGATTTTAAATGAATTTTATAAGGTGTTTGATTCACAGTCCTAATCATTATTGCCATAATTATACAATGTGGATATGGCAAAAAATACAAAAACACGGGATTACATGGTTGTGGGATTACCACGACGGTAAATATTAAAATACATTTTCCGCCATCTATTTTATTTGATTTCCCCGTTGGAAAACCATCACATCCATTAAATATTTTCAAACACTCGCATCATTATACTGTATGAAATTATACTATCCCGCTCACTCATCGTCCGCGAAAGAGAGGTTTTCTTTTTTTAAGCGCGTTGACTCCTATGCCTCGCAACCACTATAATATGTATACCGGGGCCTTCGCAGTGTGTATAATATAATATTCGTCACCCGCGCGGTTTGACAATAAATCATTAAGAGACGCTCGGCGGGTTCACGTAGAACGCCTGCACCGACGGCACTGCCACGTGGGGAGATACGATGTGGAGGGGGGGGGGGTTCAATAGGGATAAAAATGAAAAAAAATAAGAAAAATATTGTTACAGTTTTTCATTGTTAATATATCAAAACGAATTATCGTTTCAACGTGTTATAAATTATAATAATATATAATATTATGCAGAAATATTTCCGGTCGACCGATCGATCGATTTGCATCACTCTGGTTAATATATTTATATATATGCGTATGTGTATATAACTGTACATATATGTATACATTGTATACAAATATACAACTATTGTATTGAATATAGTGTGATTGAAGAGGGAGAAACCATCCCGATCGTCCAATTCATACATAAAAGTATTTGAAAAAAATATTTTGTAACATTATTTGTAATACATAATATTATAAATTGAGGAAATTAATAAATTTAAGGAAAATTATCTAAATAATACTTAAACAATTTATAAAATAACCACCTATACCCTATATAGGCTATAGCAGATTATATACGATGATAATTTTGGGTAGAGATTGGGATGGCGTATGAAATGGTTTTTATGTATTTAGTTACATAATTTGCGTAATATTGTAGTAGAAGTATATTTTTTCCTATTTTTTTATGATACCACTGTTGAACAATTATAAAACAATTATAAACACATTTAAATACATAATTAATAATAATATGTATTTAACATAAATATTTTATGGGTATTTAAGTTTTTTTATATCAGTGATATAAGTCATTAGTATTTGTTATTTAAATAATAACATTATGTATACTATGTCAACTTTAAATATAATAATTAATAATGGTTCAAATATATCATAGGTACACTGACATGTTATATTTTTAATATGATAATGCGATTTATCTCACACCGTTTGTCCGTTTAGTCGTATAATATGCCTAAAAACAGTAAAATTACGTTAACTTTATTATTTAATTAATATTTGTCAGGTAATTATAAGAAAAAAATAAAAAGAAGACAGTAAAGAATTATCTAGATAATGCATAACGCTGTTATGGGAATATTATGTGCAAATGCATCATCTAAGATCTCTAGTGCTCCGGTTTTTGGCATAAAAATATGGGTTTAATATAATAAATTATGGATGTACAGTTGTACACTGTACACCGTAGAATTTTGAGACTAACTTTGCACCCACTCACCGATGTACTAATTTTGTGTGGTTGTCCCTGTTGTAGGTATATATTAATTGTCATATAAATTATGTAAGCACGCTGTTGCGCTTTACATTAAAATATAATTATTTGTTTATTTATTTATCATTCATTTCAAACCCGATAACGAATAATTAAAAATTTACAGGTGGGTTAGCGGCGTACAAAAGTCTTCCATATACCACTCATGACAGTATTCTTACGGAAAAAAGGAAACAAAGGAGAATACGGACTACTTTCACTTCAGCCCAACTGAAGGAATTGGAAAGAGCTTTTCAGGAAACACATTACCCTGATATATATACCAGAGAAGAGATCGCCAAACACATAGAGCTTACAGAGGCCAGAGTTCAAGTACGTTTTGTTCAATATAAAATTATGGATGCTTATTAGATTTACAAATAATAATGACCTATTGTGCGTAGGTACCTTTGTATAATAAGTAATAACATTATTCCAAACAACAAATGTTTCTCGATGCTATAATAATATAATATTACCATATTGGTAAAATAAAATAGCATAAAAGTCTTAATATAACAATATCGAATTGCTTATTGTTTTATGACATTGATGTAAACATTATAAGTCATATTATAATATTGGAGTATGCCTAACCTTTATATGCAAATTGTGTACACCTATAATATTGGACACTATGGTATATAGCATGCCTATTATTCATGAAGTTAATTTCTCAGACTGTGGATCTTATCTATTACCTTTTCTTGTGTCACAAGAGAAGTTTATGTTTTTTTAAGTTGCATAAAATGTTAAGAATTAGAAATCCCGAAAATTACCAAGTTTATTCGAACGACGATTATTGTCAGCAGTGTCCGTCTGGCACACCAAGGGAACGTGGATCAAGGCCATGGGTCCTATAAAAAAAATTGATCCTAAATATGAAGTATACGTTTAATTATTTCGATAGGATACTTTACGGAGTCGCTTCTCACTACATACACAAAGGACACGACAAGCAAATTAAAATTTAAGCGTTATTTCGCTTTACTATGACTAAATATTCTCGATTTTCCATAAATCAGTTTTTTCTGTCACCGCGTCTCACTACCACACAATGGAAATAACTATAGGTCAATGCCCATTTTTAGAACAAATTTTTTATCTTGTTGAACCATGTAGGTGGCGATAGATTTTCTGATAAAAAGTTTATGATAAAGAGTTGCGGTGCTAAAAAGATGGATACGCACTAAATTAAACTATTACCTATATTAATATTCTAGCTAGTTCACACTAAATTCCCGTTTGATCCTGTTAGATTAACTACTAAAAATATCAGTACATTTTTTAACTGTATTTTTTTTTTTGTTTTAATGAACAAATGATTCGGAGAATTAACCAAATTAAAAAAAAAAATGTAGTACCTAATTAGTTAATTTATTTTTAATACAAATTATTTTATAAAGTGTAGATTGTATTTGAAGAGATCTCGATTGTATTATTTTAATTAAGTTTACATGATTAATAATAATTTTTACTAAATCAATTATCTTAAGTTTCCCCATATTTAAATTATTTTCTGCACAGTTCAATGTCCATAAGAAAACTGAGTAGTCTTAGGGTACTTAGTTAAAACTTATAATAAGTGTATCTCCTCTCATTCTTAATATCATGGCACGTGTACTAATTTCATTAATTATTAACTAGCTCATAACTTTCATAACATCGTTCTACTTCTACATTATCCACATATTTTTTTTGAAAAATCAAACTAGATAATATTATGCATTTTAAATTTAGATTTAATACTGGAATGTTAAGTTTGTTAAATTTAATCTATTGTAGATTGCTATGTATTTTTAAAGAATCTATCGAATGAAAAAAATATAACAATTAAAAATGTGAAGAGAAATAAAGAGAAAATGTTAACTGCGTTCAGCCATACATTATTTAAGATTATCTTTATTCTAATACAAACAATAAAGATGATATGTATAAACATTGTATTAGGGGTAGACAAATATTACTTCTCAGACTTGAGAGGATGTCAGAGCGCTATTTGTTTTTTGTCCCTGCCCATCACATAGACAAACTGCATTCAAACAGAATAATCGCTTTCGTGGTTTCGAGTATCAAATCTTAGAAAAACACCTCTTAAGAAATTATAAAATATAATATTCTGAAAGGTTAGAAATATCCGTTTTGAATTGTATTTAGGTATCATGCAATTTTTAAAAAAAAGTGATAAAAAAATTTATATAAATTTAATTGGATTTTAAAACATTTGAAACAGTATTTTGACAAGATGATAATATATTAAACCCTTAAAAACATTTTCAATCATTATCTTAAAAGGTGATTTAACTCAACTAGAAAAATACGCAAAAACTATGAAATGCCATTTTACATTATGCGAGTTAAATGATTATTGACTATGTTGTATGTGAGTAGAGAAATAAAAAAAACAGTGAACAGATATCGTCTTAATAAATTATTAACTATTAATTAATAATTCAAATTTACTATTATATAACATTGAATTATCAACAATAATAGTAAATTACAAATTAAATCAAAATACGCAAAGAAAATCAACATCTGCAGCTATTCAAATTATAACTTATAAGTCATCATACTGTATTATAAATTATAATTCATAATATCCTCTAAGGCTGTATTAGAGTATTATATAGGTGAGTATTCATCTAAATATAATAACTAATTAAATTTATTTGTTGTTAAATAGTCGTGTGTTCTTTCGCTTTTTAACATAATTTTTGAATATGTCATACTTTTCAAAGTGCACTGCTCTGTTGTATTTGTTCATAATATTAGAGTTTTCGTTCTTTCGGAGATCGATACACAGGATTTATTATACATAATAATTAATAGTAATATATTAATTATTATTTAATTTATTACATTTTTTTCAACCCGTAGGTTGGTCTACAACTACAAATCTCCATTCTAGTCAATTGGTCGACTTTTCTTTTAGTTCCTTAAAAGTTTTGGTTCTTGTGCATCATTTTTAATCCTATGTATAATTAGAATTACGAGGACGCCCTGTAGTTCTCTTCTCTTCAGTCTTCAAACATGGCTGTATTATTCTATAATTATATTATGCAGCTCTTCTGCGGGGTGCCCAAACGTTTTGTTAGAGAGTAATGTAAAATGCCCGTAAATGACGTACCAACTATACTAACCTACATTGGTCATATCTTATATTATCCAATATGACCCACTGATTTTTTAACATCTATAATTCATAAATATAAGAAAAAAGTGTGAATACATTGTTTTAATTTCAAATGTATAGACTTTATGATTTATTTTGCTATTATTGACGGAGCCCTTCGTCCTAAAATATCCCCCAGTCATTTTCGACACAATTATTTAGCGCTATACTACTTTCTCCTCCTGGGCTACTGGACCAATCTTCACGAAATTTGAAATCTATATTCAGTAATAACTAAGAGGTGTATAGAGTAAGTTCGGCGTTTTCAAAGGCTGTCATTATGTAGTTATAATTAATTACCTATATCTACACAATTTAAAGAATATGTCTGGGTTATTATACTTATTATATTATAGGGGCATAGGGCTAACATATGAAGGCTCTCTAGGTGATATGTAACTGAGTAGTAAGTATGTATTATAAAGTAACAGTGTAGTTGATGCTTCTGGACAGAAATATTTAACACACAAAACAAAATACAAAATACACAGCTAAAATACAAAATGTTAGGTGGTTCGAAGCACCACCGTTTCAAGTGCGTACTCGACGATCCTTGGCCGGTGGGCGGGGTGCTCGGCCGCAGCGAGAAACTGAAGTTTTCCCACACTCTCAAAACACAAACACGACAGTTTAGGGTACGAACGTGACAAACATTACAGTACATATACATTTGGTATGCTATATTATGTTTATTGTGTTCGTCGATCGTGTCCGACAGCATCATCGTAATAATGACGATAAGAATCGATGACTGTAACGATAACAAAATATAATATTATCCACGCGAACGACGACCGTCTCTAATAAAAATATTATATTGTACAATACAAGCGTATCGAATCACAACAACTCCCGAGCGTAATCCGAGGCCCGGGCGCCGTTGTTGTTGTCCGGCCAAAAGGAAAACGAGTCGGTTCCGCGGCGCGTGCACGTCTCTATATTATCGTCGTAATCGTCGCACCCGCCACCGCCCACCCTCCCGCCATTGACTCTTCGGCTCCCGTGCAGAGCGTCGCACAATTATTGTTGGCCGTGCTAAACGTCCGCGAAATGAGATACTCTTGTGTATACGCATAAGTAGTGTGCGTGTGTGCGCGCGCGCGCGCGTGTGTGTGTGTGTGTGTGTGTGTGTGTGTGTGTGTGTGTGTGTGTGTGTGTGTGTGTCTTCACGTGTAAGTGGTGTGTGCGTTTTTTTGCCAGGCACACGTCGGCCACTTGACGACGACACGCGCGACCGGAACCCTAATTATTTGTCGTCCGGTTTGTCGCAGTCGTATTGTTTGCAGCTATTAAACGCGAACACGGGCGATCGGATATTATTACAATAACAACAATAGGTATAACAATATAATAAAATATGATATTATTATTTATTCTCTGTCGTTTTTTCGATAATCATATCACACGCGTCAAAAATGTAGTTATATCTTGTATCGTTACGTTATTAATTGTTATATTGTAGCACCATGAATGTATTAAACATTCAGGGCCATACTTAGTAATTCACCGTACCTATTACAAATACTACAACAAAAATCGCCCAATTAAATTAAAAAATTTACATTTAAGAAAATTCTTGATCGCTTGATTTAACAATATTGTAATAATATCGAAAGTAAAACTACCTAGGATATTAGGCCACTTTCGATGTTTATTTTTTTTTTTAAACGACCAAGTAATGTATGCTAATAATAGCAATAATCTTCTTTGTGTATAAAAATAATTGTGCTTTTGTTATTAGTATCCGTTAATCTCGAAAACTGCTGTCCTAATTGGCACTAAATGATGCACATATATTTATAGAGACTTGAGGTCCGCCAATGACAATGGGGATAAGAGGTATGCTAAACTTATGTTTAGTAGGTATATGGGTATATATATCTAAGTACCTACCTAGGCAGGTAATAGTATCTGAAGGTAGACAACACTTAAGTCATTTTAATTCTTTTCCATACCTACTATGTAAGTATAACTGATATCAACGATATAATTATAATTGGTTTAATGGGCTCAAGTCATAATAGTATTCTGAACCATTACATAATATTGGTAAAAATAATTTAAATAATTTAACTTCTTTATTACTGAACACTAAACAGGTAATGAACAAACATAAATCATAATATTACAGGCCTTTTTATATTTTTTATTATTTCTTATTTCTATCACGTTTACATAACAATCTAAAACATATGATTATAATATGATCTGCATGTGAAAAAAGAGAAAATCATTAACTTTTTTCTGCAACAACACATTTTTTTCTATAAAGTTCGACTTAGCAATTTTTCCTGAAACCAAACATATATTACTATGATGTAGGACGTATTTTTGCTTATGCTGTTGGAAATGGTCACATTATTTTAATAGTTGTTGAATTCCGGTTAAGTGAATATTAATCATAGAAAATGTTTTATGTTGTATTCTTTTTTTTTAAATGGTGTGGAGATCATCATCGTTCATTTTTAACACTTATAATGGTCTCAGTAGCCCTGCGTGTTCAGCTAAACTGTCACCCATATATTATTATGCTCCGTGGGGGTTCGTTTATTTCATAGACACCGACAACTTAATTCATATAATGCATAAATGGTCGTTTCTTCCCCATCCCTATATTATATGGTTTATGACAATTGCAGTAGCTACTCAGAGTGTATTATATTATTATTTTTATTTTATAATACTTCATTATTAACGATGTGTTAGTCCAAAACATAAATACATTAACAATATACACAACCATTTAAAATTTAAATATTCAAAATAAAACTATTTATATTTCAAAACCAAAATCTAAATAAAAGTTCTCGCATTAGTGCATGCCACTACAGCATATAATATGCACAGAACATAATATTATATTATTGAACATTAGCTGAGACTGATTACAACGTAATATTACTTAAAGCAAACATTCCCAATCTCTTTACGTTGACTTTACAGTCCATTGTTTAATATAAAAATAGTTCGCATCGTACATGTTATGTCAAGTTTAAACTGTACCTACACTATAAAATGTTTAAATAGGTATTCAAATCAAAATACAACATTAACCCTTGTCGTGTATTTATTTAACGTTCACCAAAATTATCATCTAAATGTCGACAATCACTATAGTCTATATATAATTAATATCAAATTTTTTTTAATTTGTCGACATTTGTCAGTTTAGGTTGCTTGTGTCATTGGCATAATTCTCAGTAACATAATTGCAAAGACATTTGCATATTATATAGGCAAATTATAATATGATACTTTTGCGCAATTAATCGGTCATTTACAATATCGTTCACGAAATTATTTTGTGTTTTTTCGACAGGTCGTACAAAACGAAAAAAAAATGAGCCCCCAAACACACGTTGACATAATACTAAAATACATGTGTGTGTGTGTATACATATATGCAGACATACAGTGCGCGTACCGGCGACGGGTAATGAAGGGACAATATTGCGTTGATTTATTGTAAACGCAGCGCGAATCTGGCGCCATAATCCCTGTGTATATATTTGTACGTGGCACGTCTCGTCCCCGTCCGTCCATTACATCGGTGGGGTGAATTTATTCTGTTTGCTCAGTTGCGCGCAAAAGGTCGCCCTGGCGGCGGGGCAGTGTTGAAAAAAAAAAAAATAATAATAACATTAACTTGTGTTAAATAAGTATTTAGCCTTCTGTCGTATCGCGGCCGGGCTTACATACACACATGCAATATTTATTATATATATAGTCGTCGTAGATATATTATTATGTTTTACACTCCGCCGTATTGCAGCTAGACACCGGGCATAACAATAAACGTTATTAAACACCAAGCACAAGGGGGTAGGTATAATATTGATGTGTATATGTTATACAGTTGTAAGTTGTTAATGCAGTCGCAGTGTATAATGTATTATTATTATATATTTGTATATGCATATATATACTATTATACTATTATACTATTATAATACGAATCTGCACCGGCTGTTGTTCGTTTGCTTGGCGGACCAGGACTGTATACAATACATTATATAGGTAGCTACATGATAAAGACCTCTCCTCCGGGCAGGACGACGACCATGATCCTGGGTGCACCTATATACATGTACATAATATATAACACTCTATAGTGTATACACAAACACCATGACGTTATTGTCACCGGTTTAATGAACTGTACACGCGCGGGGACAGCTATTTAACGTGTTCGTGAGTTGCAGTTATAGTAAAGGGTTCGATTGTGATGTCTATTATATTACAATACATATAATATATCCCCTTACACCACCTTTGTACAACGTCGTCGTGGTACAGTGTGTATGCCTATAACTATACCTACAACGTTTTTAATAGCCGCTTGTCCACTACACATTATACTTAAACATATTATTATATTATACACTCGCGCAGAGCATGTTACAAGTTACTGCCGATTTCTATGGAAATTTTCGTTCCTAAAATTTACAAAATCTGCATATATATATATATGTAATATATACTTGGGCCTTGCGTTCGAAAAAAATAATAGGAAAATTGTTTTCATCCTGAGCCTCACTTAAAGATGATCCTACATGTATATACTTTATAATATACACTAATCGTTTTCAATATCCCCATTTATATTAGATACCTATCATATTCACCTTGTGCACCTTATATAATTTACATGTATAATATATATGCGTATAGTTTTAAATGTAATACAGCACTAGCTAACTGTTGTACACATCATTTGATCGTCGTCAAAGGGCTTCGTTGGCGTGTCGTATTGTCCGGATTTCATGGACCGTTACGAGAACATACAGTGGGACAACGATCACAAATCATCGCGATGACTGCAGAGTGCAAAGCGTAGACAACGTTCATACGAGACAATAACAAAAACACGGTGTACATCACTTTAACATTATTATTATTATTATACACTTAAAAATATATGTTACGGGCAAAGTGGAAAATTCGGGCAATGTATACAATGCCCGGGCATTGTGCACAGTGACCGGGCATTGTATACAATGTCCGAGGTATATTGGGCAATGTAAATTGTGAAGTATTTATACAAATAATCTGCATAATATATTTTGTTAGATGATAATGATAAACTAATATGAATTTATAATCGACATCTGATTGTGCTTGCATGCCGATCAAGTCAATTTGACAGCGAGAATTCATTTCAGAAGATATGATTGGTTTTACAACCAACCCTTTTTTAGCTGTACTTCCCTTCTTTTTACACGATTCGCAATTATTTAAGTATAACATTATTACATCTCTAGTTATATTTTTGTACTTTTTATTAATCTCGTGTTCCATTCTATTTCTACCTCCATGTCCAATTGACAAATGAACTTCATGTATAATATCATATAACTGAACATTATGCACATAATATTTTATTGCATTACCTTTAAATACATTTAAAATTTAATTAATTAAAAAAAAATTCTAATACTCTTATATAAATAATCATATAAACGAGTATAATAATTATTAGTATATAATATCATTGATTAGGTAAAATAATATTATGCAGATTATTTGTATAAGTACTTCACAATTTACATTGCCCAATATACCTCGGACATTGTATACAATGCCCGGTCACTGTGTACAATGCCCGGGCATTGTATACATTGCCCGAATTTTCCACTTTGCCCGTAACATATATATTATAAAATCCTATCGAAAACGAGATACGTGATGTATTATAATTTATAACATATATTAATGTTCAGACACAATAACTACTGCAGGTTAAAACACCTATGTAAAAACGCAGAAATCGATTGAATCACATAAATAATTTATATAAATATACTGAAGTAAGAATCTCGAACAAGTCTGCAAAAACTGAAACTTGCTTGTTATTTGATTTAGTGTCTACTATACGTATTTATCAATGTAAATATTAAAATTCCGTACCTACATACTACTCATATTGTACGAATAATGAGTAGATACGGCTCACCCTAAAATTATCATATTCCTACTGCAATAGCCAACAGTTGTTTTTAGTCGACAAACGCCTCTGCAAACCTATATCTATAGGTACAGCTATACCGGTGCCATAATATTAACCTATTATGGGCCAAAGTAATTTTTTTTCAAAACAGACCGAAACAAATTTTTATTTGTGCAGTTATAATATTATAAACACGCTGTTTATGCGTAAATATTATAGTGGCTTTGCTCATACATTAATCACCCACGATAAACGCTTATTTAAGCAGGGCTCGAGAGTTACAGCACTATAAAACATCTAAATATGAGTTATAATAATATGCTTAAAATAAAACCGTAAAATGCACACTATAATGCACCATAAAAACAGAAAAGTTACAAAATATATTTATAATTTGCTGTCTTAATCCATATTATTATTACGGGTAATGGCTAGTCTTGAAAACAAACATATGTGTGGGGCTTCAGATTTGAAAAGATCAACAAGACTTGGAACATTGTTAAAAGTTTTTTAACGCTAGATATAACTTTATCAACGGACTTTTATATTGCCTTCTAACTTTTACCATCTTATGAAGACCATTTATAATATTGATCTTTTTCATGTATTGTCCTTTAACAGCTGTAACCGATTTTATCGTGTGAGGCGCTGCATCAGTTAAAGAAGTTATATTTGAAAAAAAACATCAATATCATTTTAGCAGACGGAAATCACATAAAAATAAATGGAAATAATTTATACATGTGTACATTTACAAGTTATAACTGCAAAGCAGCCGCACAACTGTTCATAACGAAATTGTTGAGGCATGATCGATCATAAAAAAACGAGCACCAATGAATATTTCCCAATTTAGCAAAAACATCAAAATTATCACAAAAATAGAAAAAAAATGCACAAAATCTTGAAATATGAAAAAGAGATCTTCAAATGTTTGTTTTGGAAATCTTTTCATTATGAAATTAATTTGTCACGTACTGTGTTGTAATTTCAAGTTCCAGAAAAAAATGCGCAAGTGCTATAATCATCGAGCCCTGCAGTTAAGTTAAAATTATTGTCGTTCGACCAAAAAGCACAAATAATCGTCACCTTCATATTATATTATCAGCTGCGGCGCTGGGGTGTTGAACGAAAGCGACAATCATCGCGGTCACATTTTGCACGTTGTCATCTTTCGCCGCCGTTCTGGCGCGCAGCACATCATCCCAGGCACTATATTATATGTATATATACATATACACGTATGACACTTATATGCGCTTATGTACATTATATAAATATAAATTATTTACATGCGTGTGGACGTTGCGCTGGAAGAATATAAAACGGGACTTTGCAGCCGGTGGGGTGCGGCTGATTGAAATAAGACGTGCGTGCGGGAATACGACATTATGGAACGATACTACGGAAAAGAACGCGTTGTATTATATAATAAAATATTAAATTAATAACGGCCCAGCGGACCGGAAGAACCGCCGTCGCCGCCGGTGGTGGTGTCAATTCTCCGGCGTTTTGGCGTCGCGCGAGATTATGTCACAACGTATATAACACTGCTGTGAGCCGCGAATAATATACACTTCACGCACTGAACCTACCCGGTCCGTCGGTTTTCCGCAATGTGCCCGGCAAAACGTTTCGTGGCAAATTGTTCACGCGTGCCGTGTCATCAATAATAGCCATGTAATAATACCGACTGTATAGTATTGTTATTGTCTATTGGTGCTTCTGGTGGTACCTTCCATGACACCGCAAACGTCGATGAGCTCCATGTTTACGGGCACCGTATATTATAACAACAATTATAATAAAATAATATATACAACTATAATTGTAAATATTTTTGATGTTGGAATATGTCACGCGTGTCCGAACTGCTGGTAGTTCGGCGAGCAAATGAAATAAATACGAGTATTAGTTTGCATGCACATAAAAATGTATATTGTATAGACACCGTGTTAAGGCAATAATAGAGAGATAACTCATAAATATAATTTGAATGTGTATTGGTTTATGTTATCGGTGTGCATTTTATCGTTCGACGATTATTAAATAATATATTATATTGGTAGATTAATGCCGGGTTGCATGAAAAAATTATTAATTTAACGGATCAAAAAAATTATTGGACCAATCACGGGCCGCTAAACCATGTTTAAGGGATCATTAGCTCACTATTGTTTCGTTAAATGTTTAGAGATTGTTCATGCAACCTGACATGAGTATATATTGGTGTATGCGCATTGCATGAGGTTATTTTTATCGATAAACTCTCGGAACAATTCTTATTGAACATCTTCGGACAAAAAGGATGGGATGCAGGTAGCTGGAAACCCGCGGGCCGACATGAGCCCGTGCCGTGCAGCACAATACGTATTGGAGATGAATAATTATAATCGTTAATTACTCCACTAAAACGCAACTTTTTTGAAATCGTTTCTTATTGAACGGTGAAAATTTGAGAAGAACCCCAATTCCAAATTTCAAGTTGGTACGTTGCGTAGTTTTTGAGTTACAGCGATCAGTGACTAAATGGTATTTGGATTTTATATGTATAGATTATTTTTTAATTGTTTTTTATTTTTGATTATCTTTGGGTGTCTCATAGACAATTTTTATCATTTAAACGCACCAGGAGTTCCCGTTCTTTTATATCTGGACCTCTCAGCATAAATAATACATTTTGTATAAATAGGTACGTTAGACGTTACTGAGATTGCAATGAAAGAATTAATGCGTTTGGACACGTCCATTACATATATAATAATAATATATAGGTTTACTGATTTTGTTATTTTCAAACAAAAATAAATTGAGCAACATGGAAGTGGACTCAATACCCACCTCTATTCCATTATCTATTAGTTTGACAGTGATGTACCTTGCAGTTATTAACTGTATCAAATATCCGGATTGATTTATGTCTCCCTTAACAGATATAAACGCGTATTGTGTGGTATTACATACTATTTTACTAGCATCGATTTCGTTAACAGTTTAACACTAGAATTTCGTATCATATACGATTGCTGAAGTACGGAAACATAAAAGTTTATCGGTTTGCAGAATTGTGAAATATATATATATATATAGGTACGTTAAGTATTACGACTTTCTTATGCATAGAGATATAAAAATATCAAACTCTAAAAGTTGCAACGCATTGAGTGTCTGGAAAATGTTGAAAATATATTCAAATAACATGATTTTCTCTATATTTGAGTAAAATAAAAACTTAGATATGATTCTGTGAATATATTTTTATTTATATGTGTTGTTACTATTCCTATGTAATAACCATAGATATATCTCTATGAATAAGAATTTTTTAAACATTCTGTCTGAAAATATCATGAGTACGTACAGCCTTATAATAAAATAGATACCTATATAAATACCGACTAAAATTATTTAAATTATGATTTTTTCTTCGGTTTATCACTCTTGTACAAGATAAATGAACTAAGTATTAATATTATTAAATGGAAATCCTTTAAAAACTCTAAAATGTCCAATACGGTTCATACAATATTTACTAAATGGAATATGCCTACAGACAAAAAAAACCAAACATATTAATTATTACTCCTAATTCAGTTCTACACCGTATTAAACCTACGATCCTGGTGGTATCATAGACATTAGTAATAACATAAAATAAAATACGATAGCCGGAAAGGCGCAAAATGCAAACCTACATTCGAAATAAAATCAATACAAATAACTGTGTCTAAAATCTCCTCGGGGAAAACTATTAAGAATTAACGAGTTTAAGTATTTAGCGGTTTTGAGATAAATCGAAAGCTTCCACCGTGTGCATGAGTCCGGTGTTTTTACACACAATATATGTAGTATAAATAATATAATATATTATAGTGTATATCCTATGTATATATATATATATTATATAGGTATACCTAATGCAATATTTAATTTAATTTTGAAAAATTCACGTCAATCATCCGGCTCGCCGGTGTTTATTATCTACCTAGTGTACATACGGGTTTATTATATATATTACGTGCGTGTTCACCAAATATAAATAAAAAGAGCAGCTTCTGCAAATTAAATCGTTGCTAGTGTATGGGAGTATTATAGTAGACATGTTCCCGGTGTGAATATTAAAATTTTTTAAATGTATTGCCTCATATATTTACGCCAGTACACCGTAAACATACTGCACATGAGTATTTTATACATAATATAATATTAATAATGTAGTACTATAGGTATTATATTGTACGGCGCATATACCTATAATATATTATAATATAGAATATTGAATATATTATACATTATATAATATTATACGCAGTAGTGAAGGTAAAATGCAGACTCGCGATTGTTTCCCGAGCACTGACCGTCTAGGTAGTTCTTCCCTTGAGGATTTACAAGAGTGTTTTTAGTGAACAAACCGGATGAAAGAACGAAGGCAACCGATTGGCCACGTCACGATTACTTTCCGCAGCAGAAAATAATATATATATATATTTACTTTTGCCCATCGTCGCGTGAAAACAACTGTGACCGGACAGAAGATTTGTTTACGCATTTTATTACATTGGGTTTCGTTTGTTTTTGGCAAATTGAAAATACAAAAAACTCGAGTCCCTCGGGCATTGAACAGATGTTGATCCCTATAATATTACGTACGTCACCATACACCATCACCCACGGCGACAATGACCTAATTTCAAGTTCCCAAAAAAGTAATTGAAAACTTACATAAATAGTCTATTATAATAGACTAAACAATATTACCATATTTTAAAATTGTATGAAAAATTATGCTTTAATGCCGTTAAAAAACCACGATATCAGTCTTATATATTATATTTATATGAATACGCTTCGGTTACTTTGATAACTTAAATGTACCTCTCTTAAACTTTAGGCTTTGCGCCAATTTATAGAGGTATAGAAACAATTATACATCTGTCACAAATCCTTGGTAAAATTATTCTTCATTTTCCGAAACTTGTAGTTGCCAAAATCAAAATTGGATTCAGACTTAATGCTCTCTTCGGCCCAGTGCCAATTAAATTTATCCCAAAAAGAGAACACAGTTTTTGTATCACCGAAAAATTTCTAGGTGAGTAGTATAGGTACAGTCACTATAGTTTTAAAAATAATATGTTTAATTGAGCGTCTGGTAAAAATTATGTCTTGATTCAATTCAATTAAAATATTAGGTAGGTGTATTATAATAATATTATGTACAGATATAGGTATGTAATATCCAGTGCCGAATTAACTATTAAGCCCTATATAATACAGGCAGCACTCGGGGATGTTGAAAAAAAAATTTTTTTCAAAAAATGTCCTATTATTTTATGTATATATTACTAGCTGAACATCCCGGCTTCGCTTGTGTGCAGTTTTTTTTGTGACAAATTCTTTATAGACTATAGTATATACGGATAGCCGATAGTTGTGTATCTTGGTTTAAGTGTCCTTCAGTAAATTAGTTCATGGACAAATCAATGTCAGCTAGTGTACCTAGCTTCAATTATTTAAACCTATAGGTGGGAACCGCAAGTCATGGATTGGATTTAGGCGATTTAACACTTGATATATCTTCTTCTTCTTCTTCCGTGAAAACGGCCTTCAAGACAGATTTGTCTCCATGTTTTCCTATCTAAAGCTAACTCCTTCCAATCCATCCCTGCCCCCGGGTCTCACTTTCTCTATGCCTTCTTTGATCCTATCTTCCCAGCGTAACCTCGGCCTTCCAAGTAGTCGTTTTCCTTTCGGTGCATTCTCTTGTACTATTTTTATCAAAAAGCACTTGGTATATTAACATGGTTAAAACTACTTACTCTCAGAACTTTCCTGGTATATAAAAAACAATCTCTAAGATTTTCATCAAATTCAATTCAGTAGTTTTTGAGTATCTACAGTGCTACACACATAATATATTTGGTTTTAAGATATAGTTTCTTTGTTTAAGCCCGTAGCGCGACGATTTGATGCATGTTTGTTTCTGACCTGCCCGAGTAACCTACAATGGAAATCATGTTTAAAATAATTTCAATTTCCACCTTGAATCTCAATATCTTAACACCTCTTTAAAATACGAATATCGGAAAACCTTTCTTATTGCACATCTAGATTATTACACGAACCATTATTCCAAATTTCATGTTCATTCGTTTTGTAATTTTTGAGATGTAGCAATGAACTAGGGAGTCAGTGTTATTTGGCTTATATCATGTATACACATGCATATATAAACATTTTCTCAATAAGGTGTAAAAATAATTGTGTTATCCATCATCAATATTTATATTTTCAAAACAGAGGCCATTGAATAAAAAAAGTTTAAAGAGTATTTCATGTATAAAGACATAAGACATAGAAATTCAATTTTTACTACATATTATATAATAATATTATGTTGTTATTAACTTTGAAAGTATTGATTTAAATTCATTGTGATGTACGTCTTATATTTAATAATAATTTTTTTTAGAGTTTATATAATGTTTTTGTGTTATTGTTGGCTATTTGTTGCCATGCGAAATATTAATAAAAATTATTTTCAAAATCAATTTATTTATAATTAAGTGAATTCATAAGGAAAATTTTAATATGTGTTGAGGCCCCCAGGGAAAAAAGTGCCTGCAGACTCAAAATGTCTTATTCCGTCACTGCATATATTGTATTATAGTAATCATACTATAATTATTATCATATGGGGTATTATAGTTTATGGTTATAGCATACGATAAACATTTAAAGCAAAAAGTCAATTAGCTGTAATTTATCGTATAATTATAACTTAGATTACGTCAGAATTCTCGTTATAAATACATAATATTTTTAAATTTTAGGCTAAACCAATTGTAAAATTTGAATTAACTCGGGTACTTACTCACTTAATATTAGTGATAGCTTAATTTATACAGATGTAAACCAATCAAAATATTAAAAATGTAATTAAAATAAACAGAAAAACTGCATCTACTTATAATTTATAATCAATAATAAGCAAATATTGCTAGTGACTATTAGTGTATATTAATTTTAAGCGAGTTATTTGCTTACATTTTGAAATTTGGGAGGTATTGTTGAGATTATTAAGTATGAAACATACTGCAGACTGCAGGACTCCAGACACTTTGCATATATTTATAAAAATATTGAGTAGGTCTTTATCTACAATGTAAACTTTTAGTCTGATAAATATTTTTAGAGTCCATTTGGAAGCAGGGCTAATAATGCTCTTATAATCTTAATAATAATAAATATCTCTTGTGTTTTATTGATTAAAAAATAAAATATAGATACATCATACTATTATATTATGGCTGAAAAGGTTCAACTACTTAAATACTTAACCTAATACTTAAGATCATACAATATAATGCAAAAAACATATAATTTTCTTCTACTTATAGACAATAACGTGTAATATAGGACGAATATAACTAAAACTAAAGATCACAATAAAATTATTAAATAATTATATGGCATAGCCATATAATAGGTAGGTAGGTATACTGTACTATATACAATTTACTCATCTTTAAAAACGTATTTTTCGTCGTACTCATATTATGTATTTTAAACTATACTGTCGTAACTTCTATCATTATGTGTCACCACTTTAAGGATTTTATCAGCGTATATTATACCACATAATTTATTGAGAGCTTTCATAGCCTGCTGCCCATAATATGTATTATGTAACTATAATTTTAATATAAAATGCATAGACCCGTTTAGAAATGTTTAATATATGGTATAACAATTCCCATCCCTAATCAGGAAGATATGTCATTATTATAGGTACCTAACAGTGTTTATACATAGGATATACTATATATATATACTATTATATATTTGATAATTCGTAAACACTTGCTACTATACTGTCTTTTGTTCGGGTGCGATTGATAATGCGAAATCGGATGATTTAGCAGGTTTACATCAGGGTTGAATGAGTTTTGAAATAGTAAAAAACAAGCCCCGTCGTATATATTAACAATACAACTACAATGGTGTGACAACGGCGGGGGACAGGGATATTTTATTATTATAAATCTATTGACACTCGTCTAAACAATGGAAAAACACCATGTTAAACACTGTTGGATGATACGTTCGGTGATGATGACACACCAAAAAGAGACACTACATCAGTGCATTGCACAATATATATTATAAACATACACACGCAAACCCCATGTTATTTATTTATATTCAATTAACTTCAGGCGGGATTTCGATCGCGGGTAACCCTCATACGGTTCATAGAAACGGTGGTATGGCAAGAGAGAAAGAGAGAGAGAGAGACAGAGAGACACGGTCAATTAATCGCGCCGAAAAACCCGGCAAAGGTCTACACGGTACATTGGCCACCAGACGTAAAGTTGCAGGCGAAACACATCTGTTGAGTTATACGATGTACACCGCGACCGAGTCAGAGGAAATAATATCAAATATGGCGAGTCCGTTTGGAATACTCTTCACATATGCTGCAGTCGTCATTACTCGTTACTCGTTATGCTTTGAATCAAGTCTGTTCTCGAAATGGCATATCAAAACGGACCATTCTCTAAAAGAGTAACATAGGAACCACGATTTATTTTTAGTGAACGTCGCAGTACACTCGTCACTCGTGCTCTATTAGGCACAGTCACAAAACGAGAAATCGTTTTCCAATTTAAAAAGATAATGGTGGTATTCAAAGTTTCGTATATTTGAGGATAATTACATAAATGATATAATACGGGACGATACATTTGCCTACATACAATTATTTGGAAAAATCTTGTATAGGTACCTACCTAAATTAACTGCATTACACAAATCATTAAGTACCTACTTATGTATACTAGCAGCAGTAAACTAAAAATTAATTGTATATCTATAGGCGTTTTTCAAGTTACAGCGTATATTTCATATTTGATGTACCTATGTAAGATTAATATTATTATAGTATGATAAGTAAGATTGTCGTTTAACACTTTTTGTCTAAAATAAAAAAAGCGCTTTCGGTAAAATATACATTTTATGTTAAAATTTCATTGAATTTCTCGTTTAACAAATAAATATTTATTGAACTATATTCACATCGCCGTATATTAATGATTATTGAGAAAAAAATGAAGTAGTTTTATTTGAAACTATATCATAAAAACTCAGGTAAAAATAAATTATAGTAGGTACCTATCTATATTAAGATTTAAATTATAAATTGGTGTTTACTTTTGAAATTTAGCAGATTTATTCTGAAACATTTAAATGAGACAATAATTCCACGTTTAAACGTAATTTATTAATTCATAGACAATAAAAATTAAATATAAGCAACCACTAACGACAAATATTAAAAAAATAATGCTGTACAACTATAAAATAGAATTTATTAGTTTTATACGATACAGACCTATGGAATAGTATAACATTTAAAAACTAGGAATGATCAATAAGTCATTTAGTACATTTAGTTTAAGTCATTGGGTATTTTATATAGGTAGCATATCTAACGATTTAAAATACTTGGTTTAAATTAAATGTATAAGCAATTTTACTTTAGCAGCTTAAATAAAATAACCTTGCATGTTTGCATGTTAGGGAAAATTAAATTTAATATATAATTAAGAATATTAAACTCTGATATTATAAGGAAATCGAATGAAAAAGTTACATCAACATTACAACTTTACAGTTGGCATACGCGCCGTATAATATGTACCTAAATATCGCCATAATTATTAAACAAATGTTCTACATATAGAATAAATGAAAATAATCATGTGAGAAGGATGCAGGTTAAGAGGGTTGGAAATTTAAAAAAAAAGTAAAAAGAGAAGTAAATAGATGCGTCGCTGTCGGCCTCTTGCACGTGACTTTTAAATAAAAGGCCGATGCCGCCTCTATCAACGAATCAAAGGTCCTGCATGTGCGCGTGTTTAAACGGAACCGAACTTTATTGGATTTAAGAGGTGGAAAGTAAACATCACGTTTACATTTATACACACACACACACACACACACACACATATATATATATAAAGTCTAACTACTGTGTATATATATATAGTGCAAGCAGTAGGTTTTTGTGATGCAAGGCCGAACAACACTAAGAGTATATAGAGTATTGTGTGGTGGTGTATACACAAGATTCAGAGGGGGGGGGGGGAAATGGAAAAACAAAAAAAAAGGGGAAAAACGAGAGAAAAACAAGTCTCTAGTAGTTGGACATACACTCTCTTTGCACAACAGTAGCAGCAACAGCAGTCATAAGTATACACAAGACCCACGGACTTTTGAGCGAAGTTTATCCGCCAAGGGGTTTTGCGCTGTTTGTTTAGGACAAAAAAGATAACCTTTTAAAAACGGACCGAATACTAGCAGCAGCGCTCCCGTTGATTAACAGTGGGTGAAAAGTGGGGTGGTTGTTGGTGGTGGGTGGTGATATATATAGGCGGACTTTTACTGACGCTGTTCTACCATAAGCAATATATTATACATACATAATACATGTGAATATATGTGAGTATGTATGTATGTGTAATGTTTATATGTAGGTATACTATACGAATGTTCTGAAGCCACTCAACTTTATATATCTAGGTATTGTGTTCGTATAACATATAAATACTTCAAATAAGCCTCGAGGGTCACAAATGGGGACAAGTTTAAGGAATTTTGATACTCAATAATAACCTATACATAAATAAGTAAATGGATTTCGGTTTAAGACCATAAAATGTCTTCTCTATTACCGGAATGCCATAACGCCTAATAATTGTATGTATATATAATATTATATATATTATATATATATATATATATGTAGGATATAGACGATATAGTAATAGGTATAGTAATTTATTATATTAATTTATTAGTATTGTATTTTTTTTTTTTTTAAGCAATACGAATCCTATGTGGCCATAACAGTTTGATACTAAAAATTAGTTGTAAGCAGTAACCATTATAAGGCCATGTCGTATAGTGTGCTTATATACCTGCCATATTTCCAAACCCCTGTAATACATTATAGACTCACAGGTGGACAGCTGATTATTGTAGAACTAAACAAAGTTATTTTTACAGGTGTGGTTTCAAAATCGCCGGGCAAAATTCCGAAAACAGGAAAGGCTAGCCCAGCAAAAATCGTCGCAATCCAGCAGCAGTAGTACGGTAGACGCGACAAGCATAAAAACTGAGCCGAAACAATGCGGTCAATCGAAAGATGGCAAGCCTGGCACACCGTCCACGCCGGGCAGCATATCTTCAAACAACGGTTCAACCGACATGAAAACGGTCAATGGAACAGGTAAAATTTAAAAACAGATAATATTTTTAGCCTACCTATTATACGTACATATCGCGAATTCCGCCTATAAACTATAGGTAGGAATATAGAAGAAAAACGTCAGCTATGTATTGAGATAAAAATATGCACAAAAATATATTGATTATTCATACTTGAAAACACGAACAAAATGTATGATATATTTTTTAGTTATTACGGGGATGAAAGGACATGGAAATGCCAATTGTCTGAAAAGTATAATATGTATCTGTTAGTTCATAATATGTAGAGGCTAACTTTTTTAAAAACATTTTATAAAATAATGTGAGACATCACATAATTTTTTACTTTACGAAGGTACCATCGAGTATCGATACTTCGATGGTCGACAGGACATTTTAGATCAGGTCTCCAACTAGCCTACGTAAGGCTCGTTGACCCGGAGCAAACACCGTAGCCCGTAGGTATGTAGCACACTCGACTTGCATCGTTCCGTAATGAAAATATATAATATATACTATTGCATTGAGTGTACCTATCACATCGTATTGCGATTTCCAGTTAATAGATTCGAAGCAAAACTTTTGAAACTGACTAGAAGTCGATTTAATACACGATGTTAATACGACGTGTTCTATTATTATAGTCTTATATTATATAATAGGTACCTGTCACGATGATCTGGCATGTAATATATTGATATATATATAATTAAACTGTTCAATGTACAACCGAGCAAGTTAAATGTGCAAGCCATTCACTCCCATCAGTCTGCTCCCAACATATAAACGAAATTCATCCTGCCGAAGAGTTCTTAAAAAAACAAACAAAACGAAGTAATAGTGCGTGTTGCGGGTTTTAATAATAAAATAACATAATATTAACGTGTGATGATAATACCTATCGAGTAATAAACTCAAGTGTTTCAGTGTTTGAAACAAGTACAACATAATATATGCTTACTAACCACAATATTATACATATACAATATACATTTGTGCCATATACTATTGGACCCACATTAAACCTTCCTTTAATGGAATTGTTGGGTACCAACTGATTTTTCTGTTGCAAAGAAGTTTCTGTTAGAGCAATACTAAAATGTAAGGAATAGGTATAGTTTATACGAGACGGTTGTTATGTGCCGTTGTTAGGAAGCCCATTATGAGGGGTTTCACATATGGTTTTGGGATTTCGGTAAGACATTTTTCTTGAACTATGTAATATATATTTTAATACAGGCGTTTTTATATATGTATTTAAAATCAAAAGCGTGTAGTCAGGCGGTAAATATACGGCATTTTTCAATAGGCTACTGGTTGCTCGTGGACGGGATTCAGCTGCAATGTATATTATATATATAAGTAGGAATAAACTATAAAGCGATATTTGGGGTAGAGGATGGGACGCAGCAACAGGGTTATGACAAATGGACACGGTCGTGGCAGAAGATCGAAAACGTACAGAATGATGTTTATAATATATCATTATTCTACGATATTTTCGCGGTATCGCCGTAGCAGTAGTCAGACGGGGGGACGATAGGACCGCGAAAGCGAATAGAGTGGAAAAAAATCGTTTCTCGAGGGTTCGGGTCTGACTACTCCGGCGCAGATGACTGATTATTTTCGTGGGACCGACGGGATAAATCTGAAAAGTAGTATATAAAGACGTCGGAGGCGCGAGAAGCGAGCGCGTCGGCGACGGGGCAGTGGTGTGGGGTGGTAGGCAATAGCGGGACGAGAGACGGCGTGGTATATAAATCCAAAAAAGAAAGGCGAGCCGATCACATTCATACATATATATATATACGAGTCAAGTTTGCGCCGACCGACCTCGCCGGGGCCTCCACCCGTCCAGACATCTCCTCTCGCGAACCCCCGGAGGCCACACCCACTCACGAATCTTACACACACACCCACACGTTTATACATTACACAGTGCGGCTGCTGCTACTGCTGCGGCAAAATTCGCCCTCTGCCGCCTATGCCCACCCGGCCAGAGCGTCGCGTTCGCATTAAAACGAACGATCGGCCGTGGCGCGCGTGCAGTGTCGGAGAGACGCGTACTACAGCGCAGTGACGTTTAATCTAGAAAATTGCTGTTGGTTACGTCGTTCGTTTCCATTAGTGTCAGACGACCCGTAGGACACATATGTACTGTACACACATACATATATATATATGTGTGTGTGTGTACACGGGCGGTACGCTCGAGACAGCGAGTGAGAGAGATGATGCTGCAGATCGTTCGGTGAAGAGGAGCGCAGACGATAATTTGTTCTGGTCGGCGGGTGGGTGGGCTACAGGTCGGCGGCGGGTGAATAAGAAAGAAAAATTGTTACGAAAACGGAACGAAGGGGGTTGGGGATCAAAAACTGTGTGTGTGTGTGTGTGTGTGTGTGTGTGTGTGTGTGTGTGTGTGTGTGTGTGTGTGTGTGTGCGTATTTGGCCGGTGCCGCGGCGGCGGTCGTCGATGATCCACTTTGACAGCGAACAACAATCCGGCGGCTGTGTAACGGCGACGATTAAAAGTTAACTAAGATAATAGATTTTTCTCCCCGAACATCATGGACGGCTGCGATTAATCCTATACACCACCCCTCACAAGCCAAACGTTTTAAATCACGCGCGCGCGCCCCGTAGAATGGTTCCATATATTTTATCGTCGCCGGCCGAATGAGGCGAACGCGCGGGCGAGGTGCACTGTAACTGCAGCCGTGCCTATAAGTGAGCGTTGATAAATCACTGCGTTACATTAGAACTTAGACCGACCACGACAACCGACGAACGGGTTTGCAAAAGTTTTTGTCAGACAAACAAAATGTGAAACAAGTAAGTGCCAATGCAGTGTAATATGTATCAGTGACGGGCAGTGTCGGTCTGACTCATGTTTGAGCCCTTGGCCCAGTAAAATTTTCAATTGTTTCCATACAAACTTAAAAAAAATTAAACTTCCTTTTAATGCATTGCGATAAAATTATTTTATTTTTGATTAAAAATAATTGGCTATGGGCTCCACCAATTTTCAGATAACTGATGTGTCGGACCGACATCGGTGGCGAATATACGAGGCCCTTCTCGGGCCGATTTATTTTACATAATTCTAATAATCTAATATTCTATAATTGTTTACATGTGGTTCCAATATTATTATAGCGCGGACATGATGATGTTTGCGAAAATAAAATTCACACAATACAAATCATCTATAAAGTCATAAATATAATATATAATATTAAGTACCTATAGGTCTCATTATAAAAATATTTTTTGAAAATCATCTCCCCTCCCTTGAACAATACCTGGTCCGCTTCTGGTACATATATTACTATAATTTATAATATTATATAGTATTTCCGAAAGACTAGAACACTATGATATATTTAAGCAAGGAATCCTCCAGAAACTACAGTAATAATATATTTTTAAGTACTTGATACATAATTCTCGCCAACGACTGCAGTCGACCAAGAGCGTTGTATTAATACATTATGAAAGACAATATTGTATGATTATATTAAAATAATGATTGGTACAACATTAACAAAAAGTTTCGTATAAATGTTGGTGTTGTAGAGTGTAGATTTTAGGGTAAAGCTATGTACTAGTCATTTAATTTAGTTAAAAACGTACAGTTTTGTAGATTTATTCTGAAACACGTGCCTACATACTATAAAATTAGCTGGAACATGTTCACAAGTGTTTGATATGAATTTTTTTACAAAATACTAAAATATGCCAAAATGCACTATAACTAAAATGTTTGAAAAAAGACACTAAAAATGTAATTAATATAACTATAAATTATCCATTGACTATGAATGAAGCACAATAATGTAGTAACTGAAAAAATATAAAAATAATTTACTTATAGGGTTGTACTCGATTTATCAGTATTTTATATTGATATTGTCATATTGCTTTTGGTGGACGAAATACTTAATTATTTGTATGATCGTCTAACACGACTACACGAGTGTATGATACGATGATAATACCACGGTATTATTATTTATTTAAACGATATTCAGCTGTCACTTGTCAGTTGCATCCGTCTAGATATATATTACGGTGAACTACTCAAGAAAACATCTTGGACGAGAATATTACTTATCTAAGAGTCAAAACCCCGATAAAACATAAAATGTAACCTTTGACCTCTCTACAAATAATATTCAATAACTTCTATGCTGATCGAAATTAAAACTGGTCAAACCAAATCGAATATAATCTAAGAGCACTGGAACGTGCGCCAAGCTAAGTTCACAAGCAGCATGCCGTGTATCTTGACATGAACAGATTCGCCTGGTTTTTCTCACTCTAATATCACTGCTACCCAGCTGTTTTGGCGTTTAAAGAGCCTAGGAATGAACAAAGACAACGGCCACGATACGGAAGTCAACAAAAAGTAATGAAATCCTCTTATTCATAAACATAAAACCATTGAAAAAAAGGCCAAGTTAAGGCCAGGTCACCTAACAAGAAAAGCCAGTTAATCAATGTCTTTGTAAAAGTAGCCAAATTTGTTAGAAAAAACATTGACAACAATAATAAGGTAATTGACATATTTTTAGATGTACAGAAAGCTTTTGATTGTGTTTATCATTAACTATTAATCACTAAATTAGAGCACCCAGGTATTCGCGGTATACCAAATTTTTTGCTTAAAACATTCATAGGTAGTAGAACTCAAAGGGTTAAACTTAATGATCAATATAGTAAAAACCTTGAAGTATCATGCGATTTATAGCAAGGCACAGTTTTATATAGGTCCTTAATTATTCATTATTTATAAATGATCTCTTAAAAATTCAAATTAATTTAAATACTAAAATCTTAAGATTTGCTGATCACACTGCTATACTATTATCCGAACGAACTACAGATGCTTTGTATCGTGAAGCAAATAAAATAATAAACAATATAAATGTTTGGTTTTGAAAGAATAAACTAAAAGTAAACCTATTCAAATCTAAATATATTTGTTTTTATCCACATAAGTGTAGTATTTTAAATGAAAATAATTTAATAGTCCATTCATTAAAATGTATTTCAGTTTTCGAATAACACATGTGGCCCACAGTGCATTAAACTTGAATCTGTGAGGGAATTAAAATACCTTGGTTTAGTCATTGACTATAAGCTCAAATGGGATAGCCATATAAATTATTTAAATAATACTTTATGTAAATTCTTCTTCGTGTTTAAAGAAGTTAATATATTTAATAACGCATAAAAAAATAATTATTTATTTATCCTCAGTACAATCTATTTTTACATATGGTATTTCAATTTGAGGAACTTTCAATTATCATCTATCTACATTAATAGTAACTATAAACTGCGTAATTAAATATTTACTTAATTTATCAATTCAAACAAGTACCACTTTAATTTACAAGGACCTAAAAGTCAATGATTTTTGGTACATATTTAATTTTAATACTTAAGTTGAACATTTTGAAATAAACATTTAGTAACATGCTCAGATTATGATCATAGCACAAGATACGAACAAAATATAAATACTTGTTTACCTAGATATAATAAGGCTTTTGGTCAAATGAGTGTTTTATATAATGGTTTTAAATTATGCCAAATGTTAAATATTAATATAAATCATTTCTGCAATCTGAATTTATTCAAAAGATATGTCAAGTAGTCTTGATTTATCTAGCTTATAATTAATACTCGTAATCTTATATAAGTAGGTACATATTTTACTCTTATTCTTTACTTATTTTTTATTTGACATCTATTTAAAAAATTTAAGAAAAAAATGTATTTTATGTAATGTTGTATCGATAAGAACTGCTCTCAAAGCACAAGCTTTGCTTATAGGGGGGCACTAAAATTTAATTTATATTAATTTTTCCATATATTGCATCACCTGTTTATTTTACAAAAATATATTATTATTATTATTTCATTGTGGCCTGCAAGTCTTACTTTAGCCAATAACCCCACTTCACCCCTACGTTGATGAACAACAATAATGCTCTTTTATTTTTATTGCATAACACTTACGACAGTTTCATAGCAACCTAACGAGTGTCGAGTCTCGAGTGGGCAATAAATAGGAGAGAACTCAAATATAAACTAATATTAAAAAATTCAAAACCCTCTCCTGAAAAAGTCATAATATCAAAATAAGGATATTAAATAATTATTAACACTAGGTTTTAAAACTATATAAAAACTATTATTTGATAATCGTAATTCGTATACTTACATAATTCGATGATGCGTGTCATTATAATGACTAATTGTTGCGTCCTAATATAATGAAGAATCGGGAGGACGACAACAACAACTATTTTGTTCATTTTCTAAGACTGACTGACGGGAAAATATTGTGGTGTACAATAAATAAAATTATTATTTATTACAATAGGGACGGCAGAGTTTATAAACCACTGTGGGTCGGTTGCGTTCGCACAGGCAGACCGCCGAGGCCGCGTAGGTTCATAACCTCACTGGATTATCTCCCTGAATAATATAACATGACCGTGGTCAGGGACCACTTTTGTATAACCGCGACCACAAATGCTTGTATTATCAAATAAATATTTGCGAATAATATACAAAACCAAAATAGTATATTAATATTTTAATAATATTCGTCATACCAATATGAAGAAACTCTAAAGTTGCATTTACGGATTTACAAACCGTATTTTTATAGGCTTGCACAGGATTTTGCGCCTGGTGCATTAATTGGTTCCTATAATGAGTGTATAACCCGCCCAATTAATCTTGACACCCGGAAACAGTTAAGATTGAAATAAAAACTTAACCCACGGTGGTTGTAGCACAAACGAAAGCCCTGTTTGGATCCAAAATTCAGAGGTGATGATACCAGGGAAATGCACACTATACTATTTAGGATGTACATGACAAATTCTTATGACAAAAGAGACTGATTAAGATTTCAGATGTTTATAAAACCATCTGTAAAATTATTATAATCTAACACCTAACTATTGTTTTAATGATCACATAGTTTGACCGTTCGACGGAGTATAGTAGTATATCCTTTTTATACCTATCCACATCATCCATACATCGTATTAAGAGTTGTTTTCTCTGTAATTTAAAGCATCGAGGAAGAATGAATCTATTCATTTATTTATTTAACATACTATATAATAATAGCAATAAAAGCAATACATAAACACGTTATTCTTTGTGTATTTTATAAAAACCGTGAAATATATTTCACACATTACGTACGTGGTAAAAAAAAAATCGTCGTATAATGTTTTAATCGGTATAAAAAGTCAGTGCATAAAATACATATATTGTATATATTTTTTTATAAAAGCACGTTAATCAATATTAAAAATTCAAAAAGTTTTATTGGCTTGTTATAACGTGAAACATTGTAATTTTATGTTTTATAAATTGTGCGCTTGCACGATTTTAATCGGGTGGCTATATAGCTTGTATAGCTACCGTTTGCATAATGCATATTGTATATACAACATGAGTGGAGCCAACCTTTTTGCGAGGCTAACATTTTTTTTTTAAATACATAATATACTGTATGTTATGTACATAGGTACATGTGTAATGTGTATAAGTTATCATCTATATTCTATATATTATATAGTTATATGTTACGCCTACATTGCAGTATTCATTTTATGTATGATTTGAAGTTTTTTTACTATATTTAATAACTCATTTTATGTAAATAATATATTCACGTATACGTAAACATGACAAGGGCTAAATTTTAATCATTTTATGATACCTTTGAAAAAAAAAATATTAGTTATTATGAATAAAAATATTTTGCGCAATTAATTGTTAAAAAACTTTAATGCATAAATAAACTTTAAGTATTCATAACTTTTTTTTTATCAAAGAATGCACTTTTCAATTTATTTCACTAATTATGTGTTGGTAGTATATTTAGGAAAAATAGTTACTCCGAACGCAACCAAAACCATATTATACTATTATAATAATAATTAATGATATAAACTAAACAGAACAATTTACAAGTAATTTGTAGCATGGCACTCTTGATTTCGGTATAATTAAATTGAACAACGCCTTAAATTACAGTGTATTATGTATGTCATAAATAATATAGTGTTCAAAATATTTATTACTTCATTATAGTAAAGCATTTTACCGAAACAGAAGTTTCTATTGCCAAAGGACACTCTATAAGTAAAGTAAAAGTAAATCTTAAGAATTTGAAATTATGGTCTTTATAAGTAGGTATACTTAAAAATTCCAAAATTCAGAAATTCAATAAATTTGCACTAAACCTATATTGCAAGTATTATTTTTAAAAGCTTTTACAGTAAGATTCATATAATTGTTTACTATTATTATTATGATTATTATATAATATAAACGAAGGTTTTAACTTTTTAACTAAACTAGTCAGTTATTAATAAATGGCAACATTGCAACAGAATCGTATTCATATTGTACTCATGTCATTCTTAGGATAATTTTGACAGTCTATAGTTTTTTTAAAAAGAACGTTACCGTGTACCCAAAAAATTAGAACTTACATAATAGTGCTTCACCGATAGTTAAATACGATGATACAATACCTATGAATTATAATATGTATTGCACGTTGCACAACTGAGCTTTGCAGGCGTTAGTGGCTTAGTTTTCATCATGCTGAAGAAGGTTTATTATTTTCTTTATTTGAAATACACAATCTGTATTGTACTGTAAGCTTAGGCAAATTCCACCTGTATTTTTATTACCTCAAAAAAAAAATATGAGTTCCACTGGTACGTTTTTTACGTGAAAAAAATATTAATTCCGCTAGTTATATAGCGAAAACGGGACGTACAATTTGATAGATGTTTGTACATTGCAATACACAAACCTATTATTTAGTTATTAACATTTTTAAGTAAACATTCTATGTTTCTATAGCACGTTTTTGTTTTTCGTTTTGCAGCGATAAAAATGTCTGAGCAGTCGGAAGGAGTGAACAACAACAAATGGCTGTTGGGCCAGGGCCAGAATTACACGCAGCTCCACCACCAGCTTCAACAACAGTGCGGTGGAGGCAGTGGCGGCGGTGGCGGTGGTGGCGGTGGCGGTAGTGGAGGCGGCGGAAATGGTTCACCAGGCAACAATTCGCCAGCTCACAAGATGAACGGCGGTGGCGGTGGCACACACAATCACAATCACCACCATCACCACCACTCGCCGACGTCGCATCACCAACAGTTCGCCCACCACCCATTCAGCTTGTTGGGCGCCGCTGGACCCGCCGGCTACCTGCTCGGTTCCGACTCGCTCAAGGTCACCGGTGGCGGTGCGGGCGGCGGACCAACAGGATCCAATCACGTCTTGTTCTGAACTGCGCTGTATTGAACCGCGGGCAAACTTGGTTACTACAATAATAATATTAGGTATAATATTATTAAATCATAATAATAACAAAATACACGAGCAATAGTACACTGAAATATCAGAACAATAGCGGCCACAATACCTGCCTACATATGCACTTGCACTATTATCAACAGTTGCATTTCACCATTTTGTACATAATAATATTATTATAATTAATATGATATACGAAAATCATTTATATATTGTATGCAGTGTTCTTAATAGATACTATAAGCAAAGTATTGTCTTACGCGTTGTGAGGATAAACCACGAAGTTTATATTATTGTATACTTTAATTTTAATTTTTTAATTTATATTTTTTTCCTCTCATCGAATAAGTATGATAATGTTTCAAGTACGTATTAATGGTATAATATGAGGTTTGGTATAGGTAATTATATATCTATATAAAATATAATAATAATATGATAGCAGGAAAGGGTACAATATCGAAAACCGTTATAAGTTCTGTAGTGTTATATAGTTATAAGTTCATGTTATAAATAATTGTATCCCTCTCCGTGTGGGATGACTTAATGGATCTAGAGGGGGGGGGGTCTAGAACATCCCCATATATTTCAGATTATCTAATGTGTTTCCAAAGAGAGGTTTTCGTCTGTTTTGGCCGAAATCGCACTCTTAATAACTCGATACCATTATTATACTACTATTGTATAAAATATTGTGTGATTGCATATTTTCACCACGTGTTTATATTTATTATAGTTTATTTGTAGCCCGACTGTTTTCGGTCGGTATTGTTCAGCGCGACAACCATTTATACTATGTGCGTGTCTATATATTATAGATATATAGGTATGATATATTATATATTGTATAGACACGGGGCGGGTACGTAATGGCCAACCCCAAAAAGTATATATAAACACGCCCCTCGAATTTCCTGTTACATATAAGTATAGGAGAAAAAGAGGCACATCAAAGTGCACTTTGATGGTCGATAATACGCCACCCGCGTCTAGTGTATCTTTTTGTGGGGTTAATCGTTCGAGTGTATATACATATTATGTAACTGCTGTAACCGCCCCTCCCCCTAGACCGTCTTTTGCAGTGTCACATTAAGCGAGGGAGTTTCCTCCAGGTCAGAGAAAAAGGCAGTGGCCCCGAGTATCAAATTGTTTGGAGGCACCGACATATGTTCAAGTATATTTTTTTAACAATATACGTCTTATAAAAATTACTAGATAACCGGAATTCAATGAAAAAAAAAATGTTTTAATTTAAAGTTTTTACTTGATTCGCTTGCGTTTGGGAAGAGAGTATGAGTAAATTAATGATAACGAATGGAAACCACCGTCAAATTGCCACTTGGTTGAAAAAGTCTCTTGTCCGATCAAGCAGTACCAATACGAACAGCTTTTTTTATTGATCTTTAAAAAACAAATGTTATTAGTATTAAAAAACTTTACAATAATAGTAATAGCCTTACAATGTCTTAAATTGATTATATAATCAAACTTAAATTATTTTTTTAACGTTATTAAATTGGATTTTATAAGTCGGTGTCTCTTAAAAAGTTGGTCATAATATTTGTAGTGTTTTCTGTGTTTGGACCTAATGTTGAGTCAATGTTGGAAGAGATGTCGTGTTTCTGAGGTCATTGATACATCATATTACAGGTAGTTAGAGTAATATGTTTCACTGTTAGGTTAACATCACAGATTTAACACTAGGGTGGTTCCTCCTTCATTGGAAACGTGTATATTATCCTTGTACGACCCATCCGGAGATGGTTAATAACCTACGATTTTATTTATTTTCTGTTTGAACTGTCACATTAAAAAACGCGAAAAAACATGATCGCACACGTTAAATACATCTTAAAGCACCACTGATGCGTTTAACCACTGTAGTAGTATAGCAGTAGTATAGTAGTAATAGTGTTGCCAAGACGAGAGTGGCGAGAGTGTAGGTATCGTTGGATATTTTTGGAATTCTTCTTTTTCTTATTTTTTCCTCATCTTTTTATTAATACTCAATATCATACGGGTACAACGAACCGTGTCGTCATATTATTTTTATTAATATTACTTTTACGATGTGATAGGATTAGGAAACGTCTAAAAATAGTAAGTACGTACAAAATAGCCATGGTATAAACTACGCGATAAAGGTGTCCACACAGATCATTTTTTGCGGTATAGCTACTGTGGTGTGTGACGTTTTTCGTATTAATTATCAGTGGTCATGTTGAATGATGTAGATTTTTGTAGGCCCTGATCGTTTTTGCGATACACATCTGCTACGGCAATGTTGGTCGATAAAGTCTTGGTTCAGGCCCGGATTATTAGGCATAAGTAGGTATTATAATATTATAGGCTACAGCATACAGAATCGCAATTGACCGTGGATTTACCATCCACAATGTTTGTTTATTTATATTAAATACTATTTTTTTCTATCCAAAATCCAAACTATAAAAAAAATTCTTATGATTAAGTTACAAGGTACTATGAAGCAATTATCGGTTAGAACTTAGAGTGTATCCGTACCTGAAATCGTCTAGTCGTCGTACTTCAGTCATTACCACAGTGAGTGTAATATATATAACACACTTTACAAGTTAATTCATAAAATAAATCCCATACTCCCAAGTAATTTTTTTTTATTATCATTGTCTTACTATTTTTACACATAGGTACAATATGTATTATGTATGTATAATTAATTAAAAATATTATTTTACTCTATTTTCAAGTTTGATAACTGGGTTTATGTATATTGATTAAAATTTGTAAAATATTTGGACAAAAAAAATGTACGAACACAAATTAAACGTTAAAAAAATATTTTTACAAAGTTTTACTGTAAAATATGAGGACACCAAATTGTTCACAGTCTACGACCACCGCAGGTCTTAATTCGAGCCTAAGCTCTTCGTATTGAATGGAACAACGTCACATTACCGCAGACATATATTATTATTTATTATTATTATTATTTATTATACATTACACTACTATACTAGGTACATATGTAACCGTTGAGAGGAGCAAACTCGGAGTGGACCACATGATCGACCGGAAAACTAAAATGTTTGGGAAAATATTACATCGTAGGCTATTACAAATACATAAAAAATATTGCACGTTTATAACCTCACCTATAAAATATCGAAAAATAAAATACCGATGATAAAATATTATTGTATACAATATTATTTGAATATACGAGACGGTTTACTAATTCTTATGCATATAGGTATAAATTATCAAACCAATTTTATCGTATCCTCTCGTCAATACAACCGATCATGATAATCGTATAACATTTTTAAATAACTGTTTGATTTATTTTTGGGTTTTTGGTTTTTTATCTCCCGTTTTTGTACTTAAAATAGCTAATAATATAGCAATATTATATTATATCGAACGCATAGTATATAATATATTATTATTATTATTATTATTATTATTATTGTAATTTCTATTCGCCCGAAAAATAGAAAAATAATTTTAACGAATAAATGTATAATATATAAATATGTTTAATATGTGTACGAATATATAGATAATAATATTATAAAGTATATTATGTTAATTACATTTTTTATTTTGTGTTTACTTTTGCAGGATTATTGTAAATATACTAAATATAAATAAAATATAATATAATGTAATATGTATTGATGATAAATTTGTGAACCGAATAACGTACAATAAAAAAAAGTCATTATTGAAAATCGTTGTGGTTTTTATATTAATATAATATCAATCATCAACTTTTTTTATACGAATAAATTGTATACGAGAATAAGGTAGTTTCATTTTCTCGGTGTTTATATACTTTTTAAATTTAATTAACTGTTGTTTTTACAAGAGAACACCGCGACAACACGTCGCAATGATTTATAGTTTTTCTTCTCCCGCTGAAAAAAAATGTAGAGTATGTTTTTTATTTCAACTATAAAACTTTAGGACAACGCTGCACAATATGTCCGATGGAATTTAGTAAAAAGCTGCCAAATCCTTGACATGATTTGTGTAGAAAAACAATTTAAACGTTTTCCATGCTCATCTATTTTTGACTATTTTAAAACAAAAATATATTTTTTTAACACAATAACAATATGTACCATATGAACCTAACATTATGATTTAAAATTATTTTTCAATCACTAAAAACTACTCGTCACACCAATAATACAATACTGTACTCAATGGTTATTTCAATATTTAAGTATTAAAAAAAAGTTCATTATTTAGTAAATTATTTAATTATTCTAGCTGATCCTCCAAGGTGTTTCCCGTGGCACTTTAAATAATGCCAATGGATTTACCCTGTCTTAAGCTCGGCTAAATGTCAACTATACACTTATTTTTAACACAGTCATAAATGTGATTATGTCAATAAATTTGATCTAAATAGACTAAATAAATATATAAAAAAACAACTATTTTATTTTCTGTAACCAATGGTAACATTGTACAAACAAAAAAATATTTGTCTTTCGTGAGCCGATAAAACGCTAGGTGATTCACCCTTAAATATGCAAAATTTAAAAAAATTATTTTCAGGGTGCATATCTTACGCAGGTATAGAATTTCTGAACCATAAATGCGATACACTTAGCTTTGGATCTCTTACACAGTAATACATACACACAAACAAACATTGCTTTTTATTAATATAGATTAAATTTTTTATTACATAGTATGGCTAATTCTAAGTACTGGAGCTCATTCTGTCAAATTTCAATGATAGTTACAGACTTGCAAACTTAAGAGCCATATGGCACCAAATTTTAGACACATATTCGTTGAGACTCGAGGAGTGTTCTTGACTTTGTTTTTCAACCCTTAAAAAAAACTAATAATTTTTTTGTTTATACGTGTACTATTGTACTTGAATATATGGTTTCTATCGGTTACAAAAATATACTTTTTTTAAAAATTAGTACAAACTATACGACGTGCCATGCATGGTTATGTCTTATGTGATTTATTCTTACATATCATTTAATTAATTGTTTGCTATTCAAATGTTCAACAGAAAGCAATGACTATTCTGCTACAAGCTGATTGCCCATCTTTGTCAAATTACTAATTAGTTCACAAAGCTAGGGGCACCTATTCTAAACCGAGATACACTGATACATATATATTATTTTATGTTCACGAATTTTTTCTACAGGCAAAGTCAGATAATAACTTTAAAAGCAATATGTTAATCACAACCTTCACGTCCTAAATTACATTTTTATACATAGAAATACTCCAGAAGTATTATTAAACAATTTTAAATAATGATATTTTTTTTAAGCTATGTACAAATGTCACAAAGTCACTTGAAACGTAGGTATCCGTTGTGGTTCGAATAGTCGAATATTACTCATCGTCACCGGACTCGTTGAAGGTGTCTTTAAACAAGTTATGCAATTACCGCTTTCATTTTTAGCATTGCAGTAGGTAAATCTTTTTGTCTCGTGATCCGTCCCCGTTGAAATTGAATTAGTTGACCCTAGATCTTCGTTCAAATTTGTTGGTAATGGTAAAGTGTATTTTCGTTCAACAGATGCTCACGTAAAATAAAACCTAATACTATATGCACCTATACAATGTATTTGCTTCCTCATCTATCTACTCAACCATTCAGCCACTGCATTGTGGTGGAAAATCTCAACAAATCCAAATTTCCATTGAAATAGTGGACCATATTTTCAAATACTTAGGTTTTTAAACCATCTATGGAGTATCCTCCTGTGGGCTCTGGCGATAACTATTTTGATAACTTTGAATTTTGATGTACCTTTTTCAAAATTCTAACCAACAGTTTTGAGTTTATAATTGTGTGTAACTATACTAAAGATAATGGGTCCAAGATAATGGGTTTAGAAGATATGATGGGGGGTATGATGATTTGAAAATTCAATCCATCAACATTTTATGATTTGTATATATTTTCCAATCATTGTAAATACTGTGTTAGCCATATTATATACATTGAAAAATTTTAACAAAATTATTCGTATGTTACCAACTTTATTCATTTAGTAGGTACCTCAGAAATTCCTCTGTATATTGCTTTAAATACGTCAACATTTTGAAGAAAATTCATCAGCTAAACAATTTAAGGTGAAAAATGCTTGTATCACAAAATAATAATAGTCTTAATAATCTAATAATAGATATTCAGATAAAATTAGTTGTTTCTTTTACGCTAAAATAAATAATTGTAATAATTATTTATTATTCCGCGTCGATACCAACCTGCCTAGAAGCATCTGTGGTTGTCGAGTGTGATTGTTATTTATTTTCAGCCAGCGACTATTTCTTACTAAAAAAAGGTACAGGTATACAATTTACAAGTTTATTTTATTTAATAATCACTTTATTATTTATTAACTTTACCGGACTAAATGTATAGGTACCTAAAACCTTTTCTGTGATGTCCTCTTTAATTAAAAAAAATACTGCACGACGATTGAATAAGTAGTTTGGGAGTTTATCCCGAACAAAAGAAAACGACTTCATTTTATATAGTAGTATAGACAGATATGCATATAAATCAAAATTTTTAATTTACCCGCCCTTAGCTTCTGCAGCAGGTCACTTCCACCCCATATTTTTGTCGGCAAAAGGACTAGGCTCTCGCGTGCGTGTGTATGTTCGTGTGTATAATAATTAACATTTATACCCGGACCACGAGAGAATGGGAAAATATTGTGCGATTAACACGTTGTTCGGGTGGTTTTTTTTATTTTTCGTTATCCTTTGTTAATTGTAAACACACAATAATAAATTATTACCACTCATCTATACTATGAAGGTGTAGGTATACGCGCTGCGCATAATATGCATACATATAATTTACTTCCATCGGCGATTGCTAAATTTAAAAAATAATAAAATATAACCATTAACCATAAAAAATATCCTCAAATATATAATTATACTTTCATAGATATTAAAAAAATACATATTACCTAGAAGGCTAGATAATATAATGATGTCTGTGGTTATACCGAGTGACCCATTTAATAACGCAAGACCCTCACAATCTGTTGTGTAATTTGAAGTCGTTCAAACAAAATATTTTATCATCAACATATTTGAATTGTCTAGCTTTTTTTAAATTTTAATGAAAACATACTTTTATTAATTCCTTATTCCAAAGAAAAGTATTTTTTGGAATACTTCGATGTATAAAAATCGAATTTTGGACAAGTATAGTTTATGAGGAGTTAGAAAACATATGTATTCATAGTTTTGATGAGTAGTTGATGAGTTGGTAGTGGTATAGTATAAGGGTACCCCGCAAAATGTTAGTCCACTTCCACATTCATCTAAACTTTAAATATGTATAAGGTATAACACTAATAAACTACTTGTTCAAAATTTGATTTGCATACATCGAAAACTCCCAACAATATTCGGCTTAGGAATATGAAATTAAAAATGTATGTAGTCATTCAAAAGAGAAAAAAAACATTAAAAACGATAGCCCCGATAAAAAATAAAAAATATTTCTCAAAATGTTATTTTGTAACAACTTAAAATGAAGGTATGTAATAGAAATATTTTCAAAAAATTTAATGTTTTCTGAAATAATGAGTGTCTTAAGTTAAATAGATCACTTATATTAAGTACACACTCTCTGCTTTCTATTAACACAGCCATGGAGTACTCAAAAGGGTCGGAAATTTCAGATCACCGCCCCATTGAAACGTCAAGAGGTTTTCATACCATTTAAATGATACGATTAATATAGAATTAAATTGTTAAAAATAATAAATACATTTAATGAATTATGTCAGTAAAAACTTCAGAGATAAACTTTATGTACATAAATTAATGTATCTAAGTATGTTTTTATTGCAACAGCTGAATTTTTTTTTTTTGAAATTCGTTTTCTTTAGTTTTGAGTTTATTATGACATAATTTTTCATTGTTACGTTTGATTAATGACTAATTTACCGATTAATCCGTTAGTTTTATTTATACCAAAACTTTAAAAATGCACAATTTAATACATACAAAATAAAAAAATCTAAATGAATATTTTATTTGTATTAAGTGTGAAGACACAATTATCAGTTTATTTATTGTTTCCTGGTCGTCGATTCAATACTAGTATATTATTATTTTTCTCTTTCGGGTATTGGTCAACGATTAATATAATTAAAATAAACTGTAATAGGTAAAAGGTATTACGTCCTTGCAGCAGTGTATATTATCAGAAAATAAGAATCCAAGATGCTTTTAACAATCGTTAATTGAGTAAGTTACAATTATTTTTTGATACTACTCTATTAAATCATTAATACATGCTAAATATGTTGGCAATTATTTACATACATTTGCTAGCTTCTTGCCCACGCAAAACATGTTTACACCACAGATTAACGGGCACCTATTATTATAGGCGTGTCATGTGAAGGCGTCCGGGACTATACTTTTGCCCGCTCGTTTTATGATCAAACAATCATACATATTCATAACATGTGGTAATTTATGTCCCTACCTAAAGGTAACCAACACGCATCAATCATAGAAGGTTAGCTAGGTTAGTTGCAAATGGTCCAATGGCCGGCTTGGGTGGTTTAGGCCTGCTTAAAACTTTCCACTCCTCGATGAAAGACTAAATTGGCGGCCATTATAATATATTAGGCATGTTAAATGTAATTTCCACAAAGTTTACATTTCCATTAAATTATTATTTTTACTTTTAGCGTATAAATCAAATTCACTCAACTAGTATTATTAATATACTGTGCTTGTTTTTATATTTTATGCATATAACTATGCAAGTAGGTATAGTATATACATTATACATACATTATTAATTTATTTATTTAGTTTATCTAGCTTATTTACTATATTATGAAAGAGCAAAAAAAGTTTGTGGCATAAATATTATTTTTTTGACGATTGCCAGAAAATCGACAATTATTGTTCGGATGCCAGCTGTAGGCAGCAGCAGTCCTGTCGACAGTCGTCGACTTTTTCTTCACCGCAGGCATCCAGATGGTTCTAAATTTAAGCGCGAATTGAATTGTTGACACGCGCTCACCACCGCCGAAGTGTGGTATGTCATATTATAATTTATTGCATTTTACATAAATCATAAAATATTGTGTTATATTATTATTGTTATTAAAATACTAAAATAGTTTAATACACAAAACATCAATATAAGTAATGTGCTGTAGCTCAATAATAATAATTAAAAAGATAAAATTAGATTGACTTTTATATAATATATTTGCTTCTATAGCTGATACTGCACGGCGTTCACAAATTAAATAATGCCAGTTGATTTACCTTGTCTTAAACTCAGTTAAATGTAAAATAAACTTATTTTTAACACAATCGGTTGGGGTGGTTTAAGATTATATCCAATTAAAATAACTATTTTTTCTCTTGTAACGAACTTCAACTCTATACAATCAAAACAATATTTGTTTTTCTTGAGCCAACAAATCTCTGTGTAAACCCCTCTAAATAAGTGCGAATTTCGTAAAATAGGCTCCGAGGTGCACATCCTCATCCGGTATAAGATTACCTATGTACCAATTTTCAGAACACTATGAAATGCAACAGGCTTGGCTGTGAATCACTTATACACAAACATGGCCTTTTATTGATATAGATTATAATATTTTACGATCGGCCCATAAACAGACATTTATCATATATTAAGCATTTATATATATAAGTACGACTGCAGATAAATTTAACGACAAAAATGGAAAAACAACAGTTATTGTTTGTCTTAGAGTATAGCAGCAATGGATACCCTATGCACCTACGTATATTTTAATTACGTGGCACACATGAATAATTTCACGACACAGAATCCCAGGAGGTAAAGGTATATAATAGATTTTAATTTTACATTGATTGTCAATTGTTTTATTATATATATTTTTATTTTTTAATTCAAAAAAAAAATATGATATATATAGGTAAAAAACGGTTATCGATTTAAAAAAAAAACAAGTAGGATATTTAATAATAATGCCGCGTGGAAACAATATAATAAGACATAATTCGTGCGTTATTTTAAAACCATTTACATACATACCGCTCCGATAATATTATTACAATAATAATTAGGAAAATATGACACACATATCATAATATTAATAATTATTTAATAACTGCTTACAACTTACAACGACGTACACCGCAAGCTGCAAGTTCGAGTTTCAGATGATAAATCGCAACACGACCTCTCTATATTTTATAATTGTGTGTACATATATAACATAAAATATTATATAAATTATTATAATATAATATTATATTAAATGGTACTCGTCGGGTAGTGCATGGTGTGTGGCGTGATTATTTGCCGATAATGATCTTCCTGCCAGCGCCTAAGTTTTGGCCCGCTTGTGTGGCACCTTTGTTTTGTCCAGCCTGCAACCCAATGATGGTTTGACCGGCCTTCAGTGTTTCCTCTGAGAAATCTCGCTTAGCCTCATCGGAAGGTTTGGGTCCCAAGTAAGGTCCCTTCCATTCTGGGTGTCTGTATGTCTACAAAATATTGCAATAAATAATATTATAAGTACTATGGTCATCAAACGCTCATAATATGAAATATTATGTATATTATGTTTATTATTATGTATAGGTTAGAGGGTTTTCGAATATTATTCACGCGACAATTTCGAAATAATATTGTAATGATAGTTGTTCTCACCTCACGGCCCAGAGCGTACAGGGTCATCACCACTTGGGAGAAATCTTTGCACTCCCACAGGTCGACGGTCTGAAAAACGTCAATGTCGGCGACTCCGTACGCTTTGATAGCCTTCTGGAAACTGTAAGTGCGAAAACGAATTATAAATTATTATTATACATACATATTACGTATTATAAGGTTACACGCAGGCTAAAAATAAAACACTTCATATTATAGTGCTTCGATGAAATATCTGTATCACCCCTGTGCACGATTCTACTATGTACTGCACCCACCCACAAGCAAATCGTTCACGCCTCCTTTCGCCCGTCGCAACCACTATGCATCACTGTCGTCACAGCTAACGTAAGTCATAACTCTTTATAGACACATATAATACGAACATGGTATTATATTATACGAGTAGGTAGGCACCTATATTATATCTATAAGATCGCTCGGTGGCATTCGTATTTACCTCTGTGTCGTCGATAAAAGATTACAACAATGCCGACATCGATAAATATAATAGACTTCGCTATAATATATATAGCCATATAGAGGTATACACACAACACGCGTTCGTTTTTGTTTTTATATATTATATATATATATATATATATACGACAGACTTCGCACCTATATCTTGCCAAACTTGGAGTAGGTACTTCCCTCATCCCTACCCGTCACCCCTGTGCACAATTTTCATATTATAATGTTATATATTATTATTATACACGCTGCACTTTATGATTTATGAGTCGAAAAACTTTCGCACGGAACTCCGCTTTGCAGCGACGCGCTTAAAAGTTTATTTCACCGCGTGTATATAATATACATGTATAAAAGTTTGTGCCTCAGCGAGAACTCTAAACGTTAAAATTTACTTAGCGTGACACGACGCCCCCCGAAATTATATATGCACGCGCGGTCCCAGAATAAATAACGCCTCATAAAATTATTGTTTCAACAGTCCACGTTACGTGTTTGGTTCGTATACAGTGTATAAAATAATATTATTTGAATGCATGTTTAAATATTTTACATTACCCATCTGTAGAGTGAAAAAAAAATTCAAATCAATTGTCGGACTTCAAAATATTTTTGAAATTTAGGTACAGGTATTCGAGTTCTCTCATCAAACTCTCTTCGAAAATATATCGTGTTGTTTGGATAGCAACATTTAAAATCAAAACATTGGACTTTCGCGATAAAGAAATCGAAGACTTGCAGGACTTGCAGGACGAGACTTGTATATTATTAAGTGCTATATACAACATCAGTGTAGGGTTGTCGGTTGATCGAGATTTTTTTATTACCTATACAAAACTATCAATGCTCTGCAAAATCTGCATAATATATCATTTTTCACGTTATTATCGCTTATCTACCGTTCACATTGCCATATATTCTGTAATATTTAGTTACACGTGCGCATGTGTGTGTAATATAATAATGATATAGTTTTCTACGGCCAAAAATTCCACAAAGGGGGTGGTTCAAAGAGGTTATACATCACCTCCCCCCCTCTTCATCTACTTAATGATTACCCCCGATTTGGAGTAGGTACACACACATACAATACACACACACAACATACACGTCACGACGCCAAAAGTTAAGCGAATAGTCTGCGCCGTTTAATCGTTATTGATGGTCACCATCGTCGTCCCCGGAACATGTTTACATGGCTGTTTTCAAATATAATATACAATAATATGTACAGCAATAATGCGCCGGAAAAGTTTGCTTGTAATGTATTGCGTTCACTATCTTCTCCACAGCACACGATTTTCGATTAATTGGCGTATTTACGGTGTATACATATTGTATAAATAGGGTGGGGTGGGTTTTCCGTTGTGTTGGCTTTATGGGGCAAAAACAACCGAAGACACTAGTTCAATCATTGTGTTATTATATATTATTTTATATTATATACAGAAGATACACTACGGAACGGAATCGCACGTTGCAGCGACGAACTAATAATCAGAGAGCTTAATTTTTAATCCAGGTGTATTATGATATCAAATTGCAGAAATCGAATTGAAAAGTTTCCCTAAAACAGTTTTCTCAGTATAAGCACATCAGCTGCAATGCGTCATGCCACTTTCATTGGATTTTTACGTATCTAAACTGTTTTAAATTTTACCAAAGAACAGTCTAGCGACAATAAAATCATATTTGAATAAAAAATAATAGGTTTAAAAATTGTCGATGCATGACTTACATGTTAATGTTTTCCATCATTTTGAACTGTCCTCCGGTAGTGTTGTATTTTGGTACACTTCCAGGGCTAATGACATTGATGAGTTTGCACAGTACTTGGCCGTCCTTGATGTATTCCTCCAACGGGAAGTTCTTGGGGAATTTATATCCCAATATCGCTTCCATCCATTCCTGGGCTTCCTTCTCTTGTTGGGGGTCTCGCTTGGAAGCGAGCTGTGTCGGGTAAAACAAAAAATAAAAATGATGTTACACATTACCTATAGTATATTTAAACTTTAATAACACCGCCGACGATGCTCACGACAACATGCATGATAACCATAACATAATATTGTATGTAATAACGCTGACGACCATATAATGTAATATTTCGGACGACTTACTTTAGCACGAACTGCACGTTCCAAAGACATGAGTATTACGAGGATACACACGTTGCAATAACGACACGAAAACAATGAAAATATGCGCGGGAACAAGTGAACGACAGTTCGTTTGTGCGAGCTTTGGCTGACGGACGAAAATTGAAAATCGCTCGACACCGTGGTCCCCTTATATACACTCTCGGGCGTGATGGCAACTGGAAAGATCTAACTCGGAAATAGATCCATACAGACCATACTATGTGTATATTAATACGCTTATAGAATATGACACACGTCTAAAAATAATGCGTGGCCACGGTCATATTGATATACACTGCAGTCTCCCTCGCTATATTTTGCTATACGTAATGAATCGCGTGGCAGTCCGTCCCACTCGGAATGACCCGTTTTCTTGAAACGTATGTGTGAGTTTTTCGCGTCAAAAATTAATTTTTACGGAAAAAAGAGACCTGACCGCACGGGACCGACTATGCGTTGCCATCTTTCGATCACTCGGTATAACATTTTACATCGCAGATGAGTCACTGTAGAGTATACTTTTCTCATCACTAGATATATATTATATGTACTTACAGCTACTAAGGTATCTACTATATAATATGCATATAGGTGAGAATAGCATACATTTTTCAGAGGAGAGGGCCTTAAGCAGACACCCGTATAATATTGATTAAAAAAAACACCGGTCCTAGCCTCAGTGCCAAGGGCCCCAAGCAATACATCAATTAAGTGTACATGTTTTACATTTTAAATCCACATTACCTAAGCAATCGGAGTAGGAAGTTAAAAACACGCGTGACACAAAATTAACAAGTTCCCACGTACCTATATCTGTGGTTAAATATTACCAAGTTACCACAACCACATGGTCGGGTGATATTATTTTCTTACCATATTTTATACGAAAAAACAACAATTCTTATCGTTTATGTTTATAATATCACCTAGGTATTAGAAATATTGTGCCACTTTTGTAAATTGAAACATTTTTTTCAATACATTTTATAGGGCTTTATTTCGTTATAATTGTAGGAAACTAGGAAATAATAATATTTTATAAGTTTACACATCTTGTTTATAAAGATTTGAAGGGATTTGACATTATCTTGGTACTCAGCGATTTGATATTTAAATCTTCAAAGAATACCTAAACACAGCAATGAGAAATAAAAACGAATACATACTTAGAAGACATATGTACAAAAGCTCTATTGTACAATTTACTAGAGGAGTGAGAATGCAATTAAAGAACACTTGTCCCCTGGAAAAATAATACAAACTGATATTAACGACTGACGTACACATAGAAATACCTATGTAAGATTTTTATTGATCTTAGATAATTAATTGTGTGGAACTCGGTTACATTAAAACTTATAGATATTTTATCAAACATCGCTTATTAATGTTGCTAGTATTGACTACTACTATCTAATTAAAATGTGAAACTATAAGATTTAAGAAATTAACAGCCGATCACAAAATCCATGCCCCTTTGTATACACTGTACTGAACTATTTTGTCTTCCGCCATCTGCTCGATATCAGTGAGTGCCAATAAATGTCGATTGTCTTTATAATATTATCGAGTGTCAATAGGAGCATAATTATATTATTAGATATTACCTACCTATACTGAATAATAAATTTAATTATTTACTGTATTACTTACTTTTTTTTTACTGTACCTACTTGTTAAAATGAGTTTAAAGTTATAAACGTATTGTCGAATTAATACAAATATTAATTATTATAAACAGCATAAAAACATATTTACTTTTATATGTTAAAACTTGAAATGACATTAAGCCCTTATTTAGCTTATATTTATATTTTGCAGACAATTTTTAATTTTGCTCCCCCCCCCCTTCTGATCTACAATGTTCTACCTATGTGCACCCATGTGAGGGTTTAATATCATTACGTTTCAATCACACGACTTTGCGTCGTCTGCAAATGAACAGAAATCGTGGCAGTGTACATAATTACAAAGTAGACACTCGTATGTGTAGAATAATAATTAATTACAAAAAAAAAAATAATAACTGTAATTTTTCTCCTCCCTTGTTATTGTCATTATTGTTGTTGTTTATAGTTTAGGTACAAATGATAAAAAATCATTTATATACAATATAATTGTTATATATAGGTATATAATATTATATACATACGTAGTACGCACACACATAATAATATCATGTACTGTACGGCGACATTGTATTATAATATGATGCGATCTCAACTTGTATATACTATATACATATTATATATATATATATATATATGAGTGTGTGTATATACGTACGCGTGGGTGGTGGGTATGTGGGTAAAAACGGCATTGTGTGCGCCACCGTGTCGTGTGCGTGTGCGTTTGTGTAAACCTAGTCCCTGCGGACTTTACAGGCCCGACGAGGGGGGGTTCGCGTGAGGGTGTAAAAACAAAATTGAATACGGGCGCGATACACTGCACAAATATATATATTATACGTACAAACGCGGATAATATAACAGCACGGCAGTTAAGCCTGTGCGTGTACAGAGTACGGTTTTAAATGAATATTTATGGTCCGTCAGGCCGACCACCCGTCCGCCAGCCACGCAAAACTATTAAATCCATCGTACCTACCTATAACATCATATGTATGTATCAAAAATCTTTTCAGCGTGATCAAACACGTAGTATACTACTCTAGTGATCTTTTGCAGTAGGGCGGAGACATCATCGGTAAATCACCAATGTTCGATTGGTATAACACGTATACCGTGTAGCACCTATTACATTATTGTCGATGGTTAAAAATCAAAAAGCCAATTCATAATTGTTGTCGTAACTCTTAACCCTAATTTTGTTCAAAAATGAGATTTCAACTTTCACTAAATTCCATACAATGTTTTTGTGACTAAACAAAGTGTCGTAAACTCTAAAAAAAACAATTATCCAACTTTTGCCACAAAATTATTCTCCTTATTACAGCTCCTCTATTCAAACGCCATATTTTAATATCCAACAATAGGACTTGACTTTAAGGTGTTTAATAGTGACAAACGTTGTAACTTGTAAGCCTCACTATACGCATAAAGACCTGATACCGACTATAATGTGAATATGAAGCCACATCGAAATTATTGTTATCACCATTGCTATCAAATGAAATGTTTTTTTAGCATTTTGAAACGTTCAAGATGAAACCAATAAACCATTCATCATAAAACAAATTGTTTATTTCATACAACCCCTAATAAAAAAAATGATAATACAATATTAAATAATAATATCAAATGTAATAACTAATAACCTTAGTACAAAACACCATAATTAAAAATTCTGTAGCATAATTATTAAGTGATCAAATGATGTAACACTTGACTAGGTCATAAATAAAAATAATTTTTATAATGATGTAAATAATAATACCTAACTCAATTCTTTAAGATTATTGATTCATAATTAACTGCAGAATAAAAAAAAATACTTATAAGGTAATTAAACTATAACCGAATAGGTTTGTAACAATGGCGTATATAGGGGGGAGGCCCCCTAGGCCAGAGCCCATAGTGAAATTGCAGGTTCAATTAAAGCATTGCATGTATATTTACACTGTTAACAGTTTTTCACCATGATTAAGTTAGCCGGTTGATTAAAATCATTTTTGAGTAATCTACAAGGAAATGTTAGATATATTGACGAGACTTGCTTTAATGACTTATTGACTTTGATGTTAAATTCATAGTAAGATAACATTAAAATATACAAACGACACTGTCAATAATTTTAAAAAAAGAAACAAAAAATTAATTTTACATAATAATTATAAAATTGAATCGCGCAATTTTTATTTGAACTGTATAATATGTCATAATTCTTAATTATATAACAGCTGCTCCCTTAAAAATGTATAATTATGGCTATGCTGCTTGACTAGTGATAATTGATAAATCGGGCCATAGTGAAAATAATTCGTATATACGCCACTGGTTTGTAAATATCTTTTTCTAAAAGTGCCTACTGCAGTACTGTAAAATTACGTTTTTGTGAGTTATGACAGTTAGCCTTTCGACCATTTGACACAGATTTATAAAAATCGTAGGTATTTTATAATTAAAATATTCTGAGGTAAACTATTAGAACTTAAAAACGAGCCATTAGTCATTACATACCACTGTTATCTACCCAATACTGTAAAATTATGTTTTTGTATGTTATGACAGTTAGCCTTTCGACCATTTGACACAGATTTATAAAAATCGTAGGTATTTTATAATTAAAATATTCTGAGGTAAACTATTAGAACTTCAAAACGGGCCATTAGTCATTACATACCACTGTTATCGACCCAATACAAATCACCACTGACCACAGATAGATAGGTAGTTATATTTATAGTTTATTATTTACAACTGTTATCTGTGCCATTAACATTAATCGCGATAGTACACTTATATATGGAGGTACCGCAAGCTCCAAGATATATATAAAGGACACTTTTTAAGATACCTATATCTTAAACCTTAGTATATCCCTATGGTGTATGGTCCAAAGTGATGGAACTATACCCGTGGAAACTGGGAATGTCAATCATAGGGGCCCCGATATTTATCGACTCAATCACTGTTGATCATAAATGTCATAATATTATTAATACATTAATATTGAAATTATATTATTATGAGTTGTAAAAGTGGTTACCTCAGAACAGTTTAAGTTTGACAAACAACCTCATTAATGAAGGAAAAAGTTATTAACATGAAATTCTAACTTCAGACCCTCATAAAAAAAAAGGGAAGTGGATGTCGCTGTGCTGTACATTAGATGTCTAGAAGGTCGCTTTAATATATGGTATTAAATTTGAATTCAATGATATAACATCATTGTATATGAAAAACGATTCTAAGCGGGGACGTGACGGTATGTCAGTCTAGGATATTTTATACTGTTATTACTGTTATATACGACAGTCGGTAAGTTGAATTAATATTATTCATACAATTATTCTTAAATTATCAGTGATTCAATTATTACTAAACAAAACCGTGACTATATATTTTTAATATTTTTCAACTGTCATTGTAACAATATATAAAACGTCTTGTATGGAATTTTCAAGCTTTTTGACACATAAATTAACTATAAAAAAAACATCTAATCATTTTAAATTTGATAAATGTTGTCAACATTTGAACTTAAATGATAATAAAAAAACCGAGCCAATGCATTTTTAATATTTTTCAACTAACATTGTATATATATATCAGGAAACCTTGTATTAAATGTTCAAGCTTTTTGTTTGACCCAACAAATAAAATTTTATTGACAACTATATAAAAAATTAAAAAAGACTAAAAAAATTGAAAATTGAAAATATCCGTAGACAGTTCAAAGTGATTCAAAATATTTTGAACATTTTATCAAGTATATGAATTGATAAAATAAATATATTGTGTAAATTTCAAGTATCTACTGTTTTTCGTTTTTTAATTATAACAAAATCTAGAAATCGCTATGCCTATGAGAAATCTATTGAATATCCAATGTTGTAAAAATTTCAACTTAAAACTCTCATAGAAATTCAATTTGACTTTCCGGAAGAAATTTTTTTTATGAAGGTAGACAAACATATAGGGAATTTTGTATTACATTTTTAAATCTTAAATATATAAAGAACATTTTTTATAAATATCTTATTCAAAATAATTTTTCAAATTTTAGTGATTTTTACGAATTTCGTCAAAATTGTAAATTAAAACGCTGACTAAAAATATGATCTATAAGTATATTATATAGGTATATAATAATAAGTACGTCCAATGGCCCATATTTCCATAGATCTTCAAAAAAATATATATATTGAATATTGATACATAAGTAGGTATAATAAAATCTAGTATTTTATATACCTGGTGGCTATTACCTACTTAAAATCCAAAACCAAAATTTAAATAAATACATTATTAAGTGGCAGATGTGGGCGGGTACGGGTGTGGGTGCTAGGTGAGCACCCTGTATATACTTAACGACCTGTAGTTTATTTATTCGATATTTTTGATTCTCCTTAAAAACCTCGTAATAATAATGTATACGCACGCGCGTGACAACTGCTGCAGTCATTATTCATATAAGGTACCTACGGCAACACGTCATCAGGCATAAAAATACACAATATATAATAATAAGTTGAAAGCCACCAGCGTTCACGATAGTAATATTAATAATCATAATAATAATAGTACCTAATAATAATAACAACAATAATAATAACGCCACTGGGATGCTGTGGGTTAAAAATACGTTGCCGCGTTCTATTTTTGGGCGAAACCAGTCGTATATCTCTCGATTTTCGCGACACGCGCGTCCCGATGGACGTTAATACGCAATTAATAATAATATTAAAATGTAGTGGCCTGTGGCCACGGCCCGGCCAGTGGCGTGCTCGAGTTATATTATGATGACTTAACAGTTTTTGACGGACACCGTAGGTTATTTATATATAATGTTGTTGTGTACAAAAAGACCCCTGGCACTGTAGTGGCTCAGTGGCGCGCGGCCACTGCAGGGACTCCGATGTGCACATATATAGGAGCGACGCCAACCCATCGACAACTAACAATTCGGCCGGGCGAGTGGATGAGTAGTGGGTGGATGGGTATGTCTGTGAGTGGCAGATTTCGATAAGGGTATATATTATGTATAAATTATTAATAATAATTCAGGTGCACAGTAAATACGTGTTTTGCAAGGTACCTACTACCTATATTACCTTTTTTACTTATTTATCATGTTTAATTTTCATCGTAAAATACTTATTTCCCCAAATTTTAACTATTTCTGTTTCAAGTCATTGAGTTGTACTTACACGCAAATTATCTATAAAGTCATTTCAATAAGTTAAAAAACTCACTCCTTAAAATTCTAATAAACGCAACTTCCCGATTTCGTTGTGATCGCACTGTAGTAGTTGTACCTATATAATAAGCCAGCTGTGGGCCTGTGCAAATGTGGCACATTGACCACATTAAATTTATCTATGTACAAAATTTTCAATCTGAACCACCAGATAATGGGCGAGTAAGGTCGTAACCACGGTGGAGGAAGGATTCAACCCCCCCTAACCTCCCAACACAACCACTCCCACGAAATTTTGTTCTGAAACGGTAGTGAATAGTGGGTAACGTGAGGAAATCCTATACTTATGATTACATAGGCGTAACTAGGGAGCGGGGCTTGGGTGGGCTTCAGCCCCCCCCCCAGAATTTCTTAACAATGAAAATTGTGGGCAATTATGTCCCTATAGGTACCATAGGGGACATAGGTTTATTTTGCTATAAAACATTTTTAAGACTCCAGCCCCCACACCATAACTTAAAGTTAAAGGATTATTTACAACCTAATAACAATTAGTAGGTATTTTATATTATTTTCTAGTATTCTTTCTATTTTTATTAATCTACCTATAGTGAGTTTTGTCTGCGCTATTAAAATATAACGATCATTGTGCCAATGTATTTTATAGTTAATCAATATTGCAGATTTCCAAAATAGTAACCAACAAATTTGGCTAGAGTATATCAATGTTTGATACTGTTACTCAATCTATCAGAGAATCACGCATAGACTTTTAGATTTAAATAAGAATTATAGCTAAGCAACTACTAACTACCAATTTTTGTTTTAAGTTCATACATTATAATATATTAAAAACAATATTATTACAAGACGTGTACCTACAATGCATTATGAAAAAAAAGTTTTTAGGAAAATATTAAATGATTTTTATCCTATTTTATGGAAAATGATTTTTGAGTGGTTGTTTGTATTAGCAAGAACAATTATTAAGGCAAACATTGCACGTTACAAATAAAGTCTAATTTATTCCAAAATTAGCTTTTATAGATTACCACAAATAATTCACATCATTCAGTAGATAGATAATAGGCGTACTATACCGGTACCTTTAAACTTACATCACTGTTAGTTTTCTTTGTAAATATTATATTAGTTATTTTCAAGACCATATCAGTAGGTAAGATGAGAGAACACTTGCATACAACGGTGGGTCGCGTGTGGGTGGGTGGGTATGGGTAAAAATAAATATATTTATAGTAGTCTAGTCTCGACGCTCCGTATTTGAAAATGGTTCGGCCCCTCGCCAGTCGCCACTGCAACAAGGCACACATGCGTCGTACACTACACTATAATATTAAAGTATAAAACCTAACCCACAATTTATAGCACCATCGTCATAATATAATTTATAATCTTTATATATAACTAAAATAATTCTTATAATATTATTATGTTGTATACTTGTATTCATTTTCTTGAATACCCTCTTAAAGTTATTTTTTTTAATAGGTACATTATTATGGAATGAATTATAGTACAGTAGGCATGACAAACTGCCAATTGCCAATAAAATGTACATAAAAATAAATATAGATATTATATTATTATACTTAATCTATATGTATAGTAGATATATATACATTATACATAATACTATACCAATTACCAAACCATATTTTCATACATATTAATGTTATACATACTTACCTTCATAAATACAGACTTATACTCAGGGGCATACATAGGAATTAATTTGAGGGAAACGGGGTAATAAAAAAAATATATTAAATTATTATTATAAATTAACTTTATTTCAATAATAAATTATAAAAACCCGGTTATTATATAAATAAAATTAAAGCAAAAATCCAATTTTTGAGGTAGATTTGCAAATGTATTAATCACTTCTTCTGCAGTGTCTATTCTAAATTGACATGAGGGTTAGTTCTGAAGTCGATTTTCACTTGTACTATTTCTCAAATACGACTTCAATGTTTTTAGAAACATGAACATGATCTTTCCGATTATTCTGTTGATACCGGTAAAGTTACTAATATTGACATCAAGCACCATATATTTGGAAAAAATTAACGGATACTTTATTGAAAGTACCAATAGCGGACTTTGGATACTCGTTCTAGGGAACTTTTTTCCATTTTTCCATCCATATTTTTAATTCTGATTCAAATGTATAGTAACTGAGTAATACATGTTGATAAGTCTATACATTTTTCAAAATCATTATAACTATAGGTTTAAATTTGTTGAAGGGATTTGGAATAAACTTTTGTAATACAGAAATAATTGTATTGTGTTTAGAAAATCCTTCTATTAATTGATTCTTAAAATAATCAATAAATGATAATTGATATACATATTGTTCGTTTACAATACTGTTCATACGATTCAGCTGACGTATTATTACAAGACAATTGACGCCCAGTTATTTGAGGTACCTATTTGAATAGTTTCGTCCAATGTATTCAATTTTTCTTCGACTTCTAAAAACCATGTTTGAAATTCTTCATCGGCGTTTATACGAATAGAAGATAAAACGTCTTTCCGTAGGAGCCTTCAGAGCAATCCCAACAGAAAGCATTCAATGCTATGCGGGAGAAATGCCTCTCCAATTCATAAGAGACAAAAACACGCTCCTATACTGCATACAAAGGAAAACTACTCTCCTGACCACAGGCCACACAGCTCTTTTCAAAAATAAAAAATAAATCATCAACCGCAACGTCACAAAAAAACTCGCTACAATACAGTACATCTATTTCAATTTATGCATTCAAATGAATATTCATACCTCGATCGAAGATAAAACCATCTTCCCAAAAACTCCTCCGCGGCTATGGAACCTAAAGCCCTCAACAGAATTACTCTCGCTCAACAAACAAGAAACTAATCACAAAATAATAATATCCTATTTTTATTATATTATTCAAAATAGATTCTCTACCCACTCTCAAATCTACACTGATGCCTCAAAATTCGGTCATGGAGTAGGATTCTCAATTGTGCACAACCAAACAATCATTCAACACAAGCTCCCATAAATTACAAACATATTTACCGCTGATAACTTCGCAATTCTTAAAGCAATCAAACTAGCAAACTCACTTCCTACGAATAACTTTTTGATTATAAGTCATTCCCTTGGCGTCCTTACAGCTCTAAAAAACCCTTGGCCCAAAATTGAAATCACCCAAACAACTCAATTGAAACTAATTAACACCCAAAAAAACATCGACTTTATGTGGGTAACTCTCCCTTTTAGGCATAAAAGGAAACGAATTGGCCGACGAAGCAGCCTTCTTAGCTAGTAAAAATATACTCGACAACACCATCGATAAAATATCTTCCAATGACGTATTCACATAAATTAGACCTAACAAACTAAAGAACATCAAAAGTTCAGTTAAACAATGGTATACTCCCCCGAACCTCAGCCGAAGACAAGACTTGCCATTACCCGTATTAGAATCGGTCACACCTTTCTTATCAGCAAAGACCAACCCCCTATTGCAACACATGCCAAACTCGTATCACCATAAGACATATTTTTGAAGAATGCCCAATACACGAGCCAATCCACACACTTCTCAACCTCCCACTCAACATCAAAGAAGCCCTCAACGAAGAATCCACTTTCAAAATCATTATTCAATTGTAAATATACCGAAATAATTTTTCTTCGTATTCTTAAACAAATATTGTACCTTTTACTTCTCTTACTTTCTTTAAAAAAAAAATGTTGGCTTATAACCATAGTAGTTGAAGCCTTTAAACTTTAAAAAAAAAAAAGAAGATAGAACTTGTATACAATTTTCAACATTTTCACAACATTCAGATAAATCACAATTTACTTTTTGTAATGCATTACATAATGGCAGTGTATTCAGTGTAAATGCAAACGGTTTTTCTATGACATAATATAATGCTGTATAAATTGAAACTAGCTATGGGCTATGGCCGATGAGTCTTACTGTCTTAGATAATTGAAAAGCGAGATGTGATGTTTCTATATTATGATTATTTTCGAGGCTATGTAATACATAATAAGCATAACTTCGTATAAATCAAATTTAACCAGCTACAGTACCTAATCTGTTGCACAGTTTTCGACTAAAATGGCAAAATGTTTTCCATTTTATCTGTTACCTGCATAAAATTTAAATTAAAAATATATATATCGGACAGGTTTATTCTTTCGGTAAACTGTAAGATTTCAGGATATCATGCAATAAGTTGCACTCGGCCACTCTCGGTCCTCGGATCTTGGTGACTATATATGTAGAATGTAGATAGGGAATAACATGGCTAAATAACATAAACTTAGATACAAATAAAATAAAACAAATACATTTTGTCGTGAGTAATTGGAGTTTTAAAAATCCACGGGTGACATTCAACAAAACGGCTGTTTTTCAAACAAGAAAACTAAAGAACTCGATAACTTTTATTAACAAATTGTTATCCTGCAACCGCATATTTATGTGTGATGTGTCACAAAAGGGTACGTTGCAAAAAATGTTTGTTTCAAGCATGCATGACTTATTTATACATACTTATAGATTTTGTTAAACACACAGGATATATTAATTCATTAGTGAATACTTCCTAAAAAATAAACAACAATTACCTCCGCAGTTTCATTTCTCTTATAATTTTTCTCAACTTTTCAGGTAAAGTTAATCTCGATATATTAATATACAGTATTATTACATCAATAATAATGAATAGGTGCAACAAATCAATTATTTGGCCATGGAATTGAGCCCATCCAAATATAAATGTTTATACAGCATAAGCAAAGGTTGTTTAGATTAATAACCATTGGTTACAAGTAACAGCACATAAATCAGTTATAATCGAGTGACATTTATTTTCTGTAACTAATTTTTAATAAACATTATACGTATACAACATTTACACATATAATATAATGTTAACTATAAATTAATATCTCACTAATAATATATATCGCTATTCATTATTTTCATACATATGTTTATAAGTACTTAAAATTAGAAACAATTGGTAAATCTTAGATACTAACTAGCAGAGGCGTTTAAAAAAAAACAGCCATGAGCAGATTGTTTTCATAAGATTAGGTAAGCAAAATAATATAAAAGAAAAGAAATTTAATGATGGATTAAAAAAGTGAAAAATTAATAATAATAAATATCAAATAATAGCATTAAAGTACAAAAAATACAATGTTCACATTTTTTTAAATATATATTATATTAAATTGGAAGACTATATTATTATTATACTCTGCTAAAATGCTTTGAGACTTTGGCAATATTTTACATTTAAGTACTTAGATATTAAACTGGCCAAAATGTATTTTATTAAGGCCTATTTTTTTCGTTTACAGTCATTGATTGCCACATAACAATATTACAATTTAAAAAAAAAATATTAAGAACTTTTTCAAGATTAATGATAAGGCCAATAGGATTTTAATTAATTAATAGTATTTGGTTGACAGAGTACAGCAACACTGCTATTATAATAAACTCTACTCATGATTAAAGTAAAGATACAAAAAAAGGGTCCCCATTACATATTTTGGTAAAACAAAATATTTAATACAAAACTAAAAACATGACAGTTCACATAAACAAAACTACTTTTCAACAGTGTGGTCATGGTGGAAATTGAAATTAAAACATTAAAATAAAACATTTAATTGTTTGTCTTTTCATCAAAATTATACGACCAGGTTCTAAGTCCGTCTAATATTTTAATCATCAATGGATTACCACCAAGATGTTCCACTTCCTTGCGAGCATCTGCATCTAATTGTGTCAACACCTTTCTTGTGTGCTCAAATGAACCATAATTATCCAACAACTTCACACAGTACTTTTTCACGTCAACATTTCTTGTTCGCTGTCTCAAAATATCTAATAGTTTTATGGGTTAAGTAAAACATTACAATCATAATAATTTTGGTATTTCATGTTAAGTTTAAAAAATACTTAACACTTAGACAGGATTATGAAATATTTAAAGAAAATGTTATAATTAGTCTTAATTATATATAAAGGATACGAATCACTTGTTTGTCTTCAGGGTGAGTATGAATTGCATGTATAATAGGGAAACTGAATTTTCCTTCTGTTAAATCTTCACAATAGCTCTTGTTTTCAGAATACTAAAGTAAAATAAAGTCTTGATTATTTAATACATTTTTTAAGCAATGAGAATGATATTTAAATATTTGTATAATTTGCTCTATAAATAATATTCCAAATTTAAGTTTTAATAAGCCATGGCACTATGTTTCTTATTTTTATTTAAACACTCTGAAAACACATTTACCTTAAGTTGTTTGTTTGTAAGAACTTTGAACTTAAAGAAAAAGTTGAAAACTAATTTTTATTTCTGTCGAGCATAAAAAATTAATGATCGGAATAATCACTATACATGTTTTAATCTTTTAATATTAGATTTAATACTACAAAATAATTTTATAAAGTTTAATTATGATATAATAAACGATAAAAGAAAATTATTTTATTTCTGATTAATAGTTTGACTGTCATAAATAGAATAATATAAAACAGATAAGAATTTGATTTTCAATAATATAATACCATTTAAAATCACAGACTTCTCTCATTTATACTATACTAAATAAGAAATTTGTGTCAGCTAATGAAACTTATCTCACTCTTTTCTCAGTTGTCAAATTGATATGGATATTTAACAAGTATGATGCATATAATATTATTCTATATTGTCCAACCCAAAACATGGCGCACGAGCTATAATTATTTTGTATTCGTTTTATTCAGAGTTCCTAATCTAGTATAGTACCTATAAAATCTGTGATAACAATTATGAATTTAATATTATAATCTAAAATTAAAAATTATTACACTGAATAGATAATTAATATGCAACCTATATTTTGAGTTCATCAGACATAGATACCAATATGAATCAGAATATAGAGTCCTCATAATAAGAATTTGGATATTATAATTAATGACTACGCCTGATTCTTTACCTGATCAGTCAATATCGCCATTTTTTGGTCAAATATTATTAAATTATATATAATACAAAATAAATTTAATCAATAAATCAGATTAACTCATTAAAATAAACATGCAATACTTCTTACTTCTTGCAAACACAAGTTACAATAATCATCTCGAATCTGGAAGTACAATCCCAATATTCCAGTAAGTTTAGTGAAGTCATTAGTACTGTCACTGAATAACTGCATGAGTCTGATAGCAAGCATAAATAAACCGCCAGTCTCTTAAAAATTAAATATACAAAATTATAAGAATATATTTTTATAGGTACCCATAGTGTTAAGAATATATTTTCTGCATAACTTATTTTTAAATATCTAAAGTTGACTTTCAATATTGATTAAAAATGATGTTTACCAAAAAACCAACACATATAAAATAATTAATATACAATTTAATTACTTCTGATTGTCATTTTTTTGTATTCATCTTCAGTTGGACATGTATAATTATCTCGCCAATAAATTTCCATTCCTTGACCTCGGTGAAGTTCTAACACCTGTTCAGTGTATACAGTGGTAGCCTAAAAATATATTTATGACTTATTAGACATTTTCATCAATGCTAAAGCATTTATTAAAAAAACAATAAAAGCAATATGTACCATAGGATGTCCTAGGCTCAGAGTTCGTTCTAATGCAACAAATGACATGTAGTTTGCAGCATTGATTGTACTAGCAACACCATAGATTGAATGTGCCACAGGTATCCCACGTCTCAAGACTGAATTATCTTGAATATCATCAGTTCTAAAATACCAAACATAAATAAATATTAATTTTGTTGAGTAATTATTTTAATAATTATCATAAATTATTAATAATATTGAATGTTTATAAGTATTTCATCAACTTGAAACTCAGAAAATTAATAAACAAAATAAAACAAACTATATATTTAATAAGATTAACTTTGATGTAAACTTTTTTAATGATTTCTCAATGAATCGGCAAAGAATTGAATAAACAATTGCCAGAACTAATTGGGTATCTATTTTAAATTTTTCAGTTATAGCATTGATTATATGATCAATGATTATAATAGTTAGTAAATCAAAATTAATAATAAATGATAATACGTATAACATTTAGATATTATTTAAAATATATACTTTTATAGCATTACAGTAAATTTTCTCTTGATATGTATTGTGTTATGTAATGATACATTAATAAACATAATTATACAAAAAAAAAAATAAGATTATATTATTTTCTTTGGCTGACAATTAATTAGTTACATTGATTTATGATATTGAAACAATATAATACGAAGTCATACAGGTACAATATATCAAGTTGAATAAACAAGTTATATAACATTTTAGGTTATCTAAATATTTCTTTATACCTATAAAAATCATGATTTACTTTAAATTGTATGTAAGAACATAATAAATAATAATAAATAAGTAGGTAATATTGTAATAAGTAATAATTATTTTCAAATATTCTTATGTAAGATACATTTGTTCAACAGTGTATAGATTAATATTTAGTCATTACAAGTTTAATGATTGATTATACCAATATACATAAATACACTTTAATTTAGTAGAAGGTAGAAGGAACTTTGATTTTCACTGTTTTAAACAACTACAGTATACAACTTTAGAACTTAAATTAACTTATTTAATTCATATTTTTAAATTTTAATGATTACAATTTAAAATAACATATTACTAATATACATATTCTAACTTAAAATTATGTAATAATACATACGATACACACATTAGCCTTAATTTTGGTTTTTAGATAGCTAATAAACTCAAATATTACACAACAGAGAATTCATCCATATGTATTCAAATTATTTTTAATTGCAGTTAAACTTTTTCTACTCTATACTAAGTGTATACTTACAAGAGACTAGAATTATGCAACATCTGCACTATGTCTCCAATAACAGCCAATTTGTCTGATGGTATTTTCAACCAATAATTAAATGCATGAGCGAGTTTAGCTCTGATTTGTTTACCAGGCACTTGCATAATATATGTGAAAGGCTGCAAGAGTTTCTAAAAAAAAGACACATTAAATCAGAGTTGACATATTATAAAACATTTAAAATAATTTATCATAAGGCTATATTATTACGCATACACTATACACAGTTGCTGTAATCAATTAAACTATTCTAAAGTATGTCTATACAAATATATCAAAACAACAATAATTTTTTTTTTAAATACGAATACATTAATGTATTATAATTTGATGTACATATTCAACTTGGTTACCAGTTTTTCAATACCTAATGATGGTGTGATGTGTAATACTAATTGTAATATATTATATGCAATTCATACATATGTTATAGGTTTACCTATGTTTTTTAATTTCCATAAATTATTAACATCGTTAGAGGAACATTGAAAATCAATCGTGAAACGGCTAGTGTCGGCCCACAGGACTTGTTTTAGCCTATAGGGTTTTCCTTCGCTTTTTGTACGCAGTTTTTTTTGTACGCCTTACCAGCTATAATAGGTACAGAGGGTAAACAATTTCTGTCAACGTATATTCAACCGAGTAAATTATACACAATTATATAAAATTATGGTTTTAACATTTAACGCGACGATTTCTGTCGCCTGTATTATTATTTATAAGCTCATCCCAACAGTGCAATTATTAGAAGTTGGAGCTATTAGTTTATTATTCCGGCAAAACCAGGGCTTGTCGACATTTTTTACCACGTATGAAAACGTGGTGGATCACATAACATTCAGACATTCTACACTAATGCAATGAAAAAAAACTGCCATAATCTACAGCATGGCCACTCCAATTGTTGGGTTACCCAAAAAAACCGTCCGTTTCGTACTGCTTGGAGAGCGCTAGGCCAATAACATTAAAATATTGAATTCGAAAGAATACAAAGCGCGATAGAAAACGAAGTGAATTTAGCTTCGAATTAAATTGACCTTTTTATGGTAAAAACTAAGAATAAGTCAAACGTATCGTAATTATACAGCCATAAGGGTATAGAACGTTTAAGTAGGAATCGTAAATCCGTCTTTAATTAATGGTTATTAATGGTAGGTACATAGAGGCATAAGTAGCGTTTTAACACAAAAATGGATTTGCTCTAATTATATTAATCTGTAAAATGACTATTAAGTATATTATATTCTATAATAATTGTACTCTTGCATAGTATTATAGGCAATTTTTTTTTTGTTTTATTGTTTTATAAACGTTAAGATATCTTGATTTTAGAAAGAAAAAACTATGATACTTTATTTACGTAAATTTGACCCCATTTATTGATTTTTTTTATGTAATACACACGTAACATGTTACCGCGGGTTTATATGAATAATCCCTTTTAAATTGTTTAATTTAGTTGTGGAGTAATTTGTGTTTATTAACATAATATAAAGCCAACACTCTAGTCTCAAGTTTATATGGGTAAATAGGAATACTGACACTCAGAATAAAACATTTCTTAAAATCAAAATGTTCATTAATACATTCATTTCTTTATATTCAAGTTAGCTTCAATTAATTATGAATTTCATTAAAACTATTTGCTATTATAATTAACTACAATAGATTCACCTGAAATTGATTAAAAAGAAATAATTTAATCAATTTAATTGCATTAAATAAGTAAATAATCTTAAGTACTTCGATTTCCGATAAAATGTTTGCATATATGTATTCAAATTAATATCCAACTTCGTTGATTTAATGAAATAATAGTTTCATTTTAACTATAGTTAAGGTTAACGGAAATCCTAAGATTACAATATTATAGGTTGATATACAAATTCAATTTATTGAATTAATATAAATATAATATATGCCTACTTACATTAAAATAAAGAAGCTATTTAATTTATTAACTAAAACTTTAATTATTTTAAACAAATTATCCTTAATAATATATTATCTACAGACAATATAAATTAAAATTGTAGTATAGGTAGTTGCAGACTTGCAATAATTTTTTTCTAAATTACCTATATTATGGTCTGATTTCTGAATATAATTATGTAACAATTAAAACTAAATCATATACCTCGATCAAAACGGAAAATTAGCTATCAGCAATAAACCCTATTTATAATATTGTATTAGAGATAATAATATAATAATGATGTATTAAATTTATTATATCATTATAAGCAATTATTTAGGTATGTCGTATGAATATTTTTATATAATATTTTAGGTACCATCCTACCTACTTACATATTCTACCTACATCGCACAGATATAAGGAAAAACGTGTTAATTAATACTTAAGGGAATTCGATACCGTCATTTTCTGTTTTTGTCTAACACACGCGTGACATGGTAATTTAGACGTGTTTTTTGCCAAACATACTAATTGATCTAATGAAGCGATAATAAATCTGAAAACATATTTGAATTTGTCGTTAAGTCTTCTTAAAATCGACTTTCCCACATTTTTGATATTATCCCCCAAATTCCTAAAAATGTCATATTAAAAAAGAGCATTTAAACATTTTTGTATTTCAATTTTCGGAGAAGTTAAAATCAAAAAATCATAAATGTGGGAAAGTCGATTTCAAGTAGACTTGAAGACAAATTAAAATCTGTTTTTAGAATTCTTATCGCTTCATTAGATCAATTGGTATAATTGGCAAAAAACACATCTAAATTACTATGTCACGCGTGTGTAAGACAAAAACAGAAAATGACGGTATCGAATCCCCTTAACAATATATTATAAGTAGCCACTAATATATAATATATTATGGTATAATAAATATTATTACCTTGTACTTAATAACAAATTAATATCAACATATTTTTTAAGGATAAGGAACGCATTTATCCTATAATTTAATTATTTGTATAATTTTTTCTCATTTTTCATAAAAATTATAATAATTAAGATAATGATAATAATATATAGGTGTATAGTGATACACAAGTAAAAATTTTTAAAAAAAGATGATCGGAAGCCGTGATTTTCTGTCTTTGTCGAACAGATTCAAAACTTCCTAGACATGTTTTCATTCCAAAGTACCGATTAATCAAGAGAAGCGATAAGTATTCTAAAAACAGATTTTAATTTATAATCAAGTCTACTAAGGACCGACTAAATTTTTTTTTCATTTAGTCGTGCACATTGCAGACTCAATTATAAATCTATTTAGTCCAATGGTATGAATTTTATTTTGCATATTTTTGGTTTCAACTATTATTTTTAACACTGTAGGACATTTTTAAACATATCTATGTTATTGTATTATTCGAGTTATCGCGTAGGTACTGAGGTTTTAAAAAATGCTTGTACACACATACGCCAACACCCATTACCCATAGGTTTAGTATATTTTGATTGAATAAATTAACAATACAATTTTTAATGCATTTTATAATATATTTGATTGTTTTAAAGTTTCAAAACATAATTAGACATTTTTTACACATATATTTGTCTAATACATTAGTTTTAAAGATCATAAGCATCCTAATCCTAGTTATGATTTACGACTTATGAGTCTATATATTATAAAATTGGATTTTCGTCATTTCCCAAAAATGGTCTAATTTATTAACCTATAGTCGAAGTAGGGGGGCAGCAAATTTAAGCGAATCTTAAATTCACCATATGACTAGTGTGGGTAAAATATGTTTTGTACGAATGAAAATCTGCCAACCTTCACTGAATTTTAATTTCACAGAAACAAAATTTATTTTTTCGAAATGTACAATTTTATAACGAGTAAAAGAATCATTGAATCAATATATTATTATAATATTGTCCTATAACGTATTTTAAGAATTTTTTATCTACTTTTCTACTATAAAAAAAATAAGTAAGTATATAACGAAATACAATTTTCACACAATAGACTTCAAATATATAATTTTGAATTTTGATTGGAAACTAATATATTTAATTGCCAATCGTTATAATGTTAAGGTAAATTTGTTGAGATCCTGGCATGGTTTGCGGAAATGTTTGAAAATGCACCCATATGACAACGACCCACGAAGAAGGACCCCGGGATTATTTTATCGATTCAAAAATGTGTGGAACGTTTTTCAATTACATTGCAAATTACTTTTTAGAATTTTCAAGTATGTCATTAAAATGTTATAAGCTAAAAACCACCTAGTCCACCTTCGCGGATGCGAAAATATTTCCGGGAAACTTTGTTAGTAAAAGACACATTTTTATTCTTATCTTCTAGTTCTGTTCGCAATATGGAAAGGAAAAATGACTATCAGCAGCAAAAGCTTTCCGAACATTTTATAACAATACCCATCAATATTATTTTTAAAAAAAAATTGTAATATTAGCTGAGGAATATTTTGTTAATGTTTTAAACTTACAGGACAGTAATAATAATGAAAATACAGCGCACACTGAACACTGTACAGAATCAAACTTAGTACTGCTATCCGCCACTGCTAAATATGTAAGTATTATATAACTATTAATCAATAAAGCTAACAGTTATCTGGTGTAAACCGTATCTCATTTTAAAAATTTTTGAATGATTTAAATACATTTTAACATTTGATTAAACAATTATTACTTTATCGATTTCGTGCCGAGTACGGACACTGAAACCACAACAATTTTGTTTTATCAGTATATTAGGTATATTATATACATTACAGTTCATCATAATTTCGTGTTTAATTTTACATGTGGCAATGTCTCAATACTATATGTAGGGTACGTATAGGTATTTAATGTTGTCGTCGAAGAAGTTAGGAAGAGTAAACGTTGTTATGCAACCGTTTTTAATGCCAGATATCTTACATACCTAAACTCAATTTTTCAAGGTAAACATCCCAGTACATTGTAACATACTTTTAAACAAAACCCACATAATAATTTTATTCATAATCAAATACAAATAAATACCTATTGGCTATGAAACATTTTTAATTTCTACGTGAAATATTAATATTTTATTTATGCGAAAATTCGTGTACACCTAGTATACCTACTGAACATTTTATTATTTATAAGAATATCTAAAGAAAAAATATTATACAACAAATTCAACAGATGTATTTAGGTAAAACAAAAGTTGTTCAAATATTTTTAAAAAATACTACGAATTTATTTTATAAGCATATATTAATAGTAATATAAACAGGTTTTAAAAATATAATATATACATAATGCAGTTTCTCCGCTGAATGAGTATTTCAATAAACAAATTTGTGCGATATAATCGCATTCACAAGTTGTTCAATACAAATAGTGCATAAAAAAAGTTTAAAGAAAAGCAAAGGGAAATGCATACCTATTATTTATTTTATGTTTTCTCGTTTGAGAGTTTTTGTATCTTGAAAAACGCTCAATAACGATTTCAAGATTTTCAAGACAAGACACAAGTCGCAACGACCATTCAAATAACAATTTTACGAAAACCTTGGTAAACCATTTACAAAGACAATTCAAACACTGATATTAAAATTAATATTCATTAATAAAATATCGTAGACAGGCGTGGGAAATATAAAAATAATAATATTCAATAATATGTAGGTAACTCGGTCGAGTGAATGACACAACAGTCGACAACAAACATAAAACAAAAAACGATGGACGGATATAATTACGGTAGGTAATAGGTATGCATAAAATGTTTTAACTCACTTCATCAGTCTCTTTTTCTCCGGACGTACTAAACATATTTTCCATCTTAAGATATTATTGTGCAGTTCACAAGTGAGACGAGAGTATAAGACTAGAGTTGAGTAACAAGTAACAACTAACAACGTTGGATGGTTTGAACTTTCAATTGTGAAATGTAGTTATTGCTGTTGAACACTAAAACCAATCGATCGATAGCGGTTATCTTCTACGCGTCCGATAAGAATAAAAAATATAATATTATGGAAACGAATCGCGCCCACGATGTCTCATGGAATAATTAGTGAGCGCTGATAACGAGCACGTGTAATGTTATCATAAAATTAAATTACACCACCACGGCGGCACGGCTTACAGATTACAGCGAACTATAAAAGTGCAAGTTCGTTGTGGTGGTTCGTTGCTTACTGCTTATTATTATTATATATATTTTAGGAAAGTACCTACAGCCAACAGGTTTCCGTTCGGTTATTTTTAACTTCCGTTGGTTAATTTTACATAGACGATTATTATTTTAATGCCTAACCATCATAAGTCTTAACTGTCAGTTTCTTGCCGGTGCACCTGTATTGTGTTTCGATTTGACACCGACAAAGGATAATATATTATTCTATTTTTTAAAACACCATCAGTCATGGATTCGGAGATACCACATCATTTATTAATCGTTATGGTCCACTCATTGGTGGTGGATGGTGGCGACCCCAAATTAAAAAGTGACGTACTACAACATCTACTATGTATGTGTGGTTTTATTTCTGTTTCTTGATAAAAACTGTTTTAAGAGTTTTAATGGGTCTCTCTTCTAGCTCTGACGGCTGACAAATATAAAGAAAACAAAGTAATCGTGGATAATATTGACGAATTGCTTAGAGGACTTTTCAAAGTTTTGGAAACCGACAGAGCCAATGCCAATACAGCCTGTTTGTGTTTGGTCAATATTTCGTCTAAAGAAAATGGTCTGAAAAAAATAATGTTATTTTTAAACAGTAACATTGGTTCAAATGGCTCGGTAGATTTTGGCTTAAAAGGGAACTTATGTCAGTAGTTTTTAATTTGAATGTATTGTTAGGGAATCATATCAAAAATAACACAATATATTGATCAACAAACACCAGAGATTGCTAGTTCAGTATTGAAGCTGTTGTGCAACCTGACGCGTGAAAAAAATCATGCCATTCAAGTGTATGAAGCATTTGGAGATCAAACCACAACATTAGAATCGTTTATGAAGCTGTTCATCACCCGAGATGTACAACATGAAACAAATTATGATTATATTTCATATTTATTATCAAATTTATGTCAGTTACATGAAGTAAGAATGTAAGTAGTTATTTGATGTTAAATAAATGTAAATATTCAAATTATAGTTTTCCTCAATTTCTTTGTAGGTGGTTAATGAATAATGATAATTTACAAAAATTATTTCCATTTTTAAATTTAAACAATTCACTTCGAAGAGCTGGTGTCATCATGACTATAAAAAACTGTTGCTTTGAACTAGGTAACTTCTTATCTAAAGTTACAAAACTGTCTTATTCAATACTAGTCTTTTATTTTGTATTTGTTTAGAAAAGCATGAATGGTTATTAAGCGAGGATTTAGATTTGTTACCTCGCCTTCTTTTACCACTAGCTGGCCCTGAGCAGTTTGATGAAGAAGATAATGAAAAACTACCATTGGATTTACAATATCTACCTGATGATAAAGAACGTGAACCAGATTCAGATTTACGGTTGGCACTGTTACAAGCTTTGACTCAGGTTAGCTGTTATATAAACAAATGTAAAGTGATAAGAAAATATTAAACTGATTATTGATGTAATTTATTATGTTTAAAGTTGAGTGCTAAAAGAAAATGCAGAGAAATAATCAGAGATCAAGGAACTTATCTTATTTTAAGGGAACTTCACAGATGGGAACCCAATATGGAATTGAAATTAGTATGTGAAAATCTAGTGGACATTTTAATCAAGTCAGTATATAATTTTTAATTGTTTGTTCTCTTAATTCTTACGGGCAACTACTTATACATTTAACCATCATAATATGCCATGTCTTATATTATGTATTATATATTATACTTTACCAAAATAAGAATGGAAGTCTGTGGCTATACTTGTGCACAGCGACGTGACTTTGTTCCAAAGCTCTGCGTCTACCATTCTTATTTTGAATTGAGTCATAGGCGTGCGCAGACTTGGTTCGCAGGAGGATCCCTTAAGAAAGTCTGAACCAAAGATTCTTGTACTAATGACTACTGGTATAATTAAATATTTAGTTATTAATTTTATAAAGTATTTATTTAATTCAATATGCAATTATAAAAATAAATACTATTTGAAGGTATTAAAATACATAATAATAATAAAAATAAATAATAATAATAGTTTGAAATAGCATAATAATACTTATAAAAAATCAATGTAACTTACAATTCCATCCTACTATCCACGGGAGTAAGGTTTTTAAATGTATCAATTACATCATCAATTTTTATACTATTTGCAAGTTCTTGCTTACTGGACATAGTAAGCAGATCATCAATAAATTCTGTGTCATGGTACTGCTGAACTTGATTTTCACAATACTGAGTTTGGAAAATGACCAATCGTAAGAACAGCTCGTTACTGATATAACCATAAATGTTTTCAATGCTTTAACATTTCAAAATATAGTTTCCCTTCCATAGTTGTATTGTGTTAGCCAATTTATCCAATCACCACATTAGTTCTTCTCACCTTTTGGTATATTATCTGTATGTTTAAGAAGATTAATTTTATCTTTCATAAATCAAAATAAAAACTAAAATTGACTCATATTGACTTGCTAAATTGGCTTTTTTCCAGGACTGAAGATGAAATAGGCACAGATAATTTCCATGACTTAGAAGTACCTGAAGATTTATTAGACAAGTTTAAAAAAATGGATGAAGCGTATTTAAGTTGACATCAATTCCAATATAATTTTAATACTGTGTGTTAATATTTTTAGTTTTCTGAATGTATGTATTTGGTTTTATGTCATAATAACATAATATTTCTTATTTTATTGATAATCGATTACACAAATTACAAACTATACAGTATTTGTTAATGATTCAATTTAGATTAAAACATGAATGCCCAATTTTCTCTAAGATGATGACGAACAAGAGAAACTAACTGCTACGTAAGCAGGATTTTTGATTGGGTAGGATTATACTATGCATAATATATGTATAAATAAGTAGACACTAACGTATTTAGGAATATGTTGCCCAATTTGACAGTGAAGTAGCAAACCATTTATATCAACATTTAATAACATAGACATTAGACGTATAAGGTGGTCAATGTATAGTTGACGCAATCTCTTACAATACCAAAAAAACCTAATAATTAGTCAAATCTTAATGCCCCAAAACAAAACCAACTTCTTAAAAATTTGGGTTACTATTAATAAGTGATCCCCATGCTTCAAATGCCTTAAATTGCGGTCCCGGTTTCTTCATTGTAGATACTTATTAAATAAATATTACATCTAATGGAACTTAATTTTTCTTCTAATTTCTAAGGTCTGTAGCATTATGACTACAAGCATTTTAAATATGTAGTATAGTAGTTTTTATTTAAACTTTTTGAAATAAGATTCGTGCTATGGCTCTAGCAAAAAACTTGTTTTGCTATTTATTTATATATTTGAATTCGTTAGTTTATAACTCATTGTTATTTTTCGTCAACGATAATGTAATATAATACATGTCTTAATGATGAATTGATGAACAATAAATCATTGATTTCATAATATACAATACTATGAATGCCTATATTATGATTGTTGACTGCTATTATTCAGCGGCCAAAATAATATTATAAGTAGAGCTAGGATTTTGTTGACTTGCATTTTTTTTTTCTAAGTGTTATACAATTCTAACCAAAAACTAAATTTGTTTCGTACTATAACAATTTAAAATATTTAATTTTAATTTTGCATTTTATTGCTTTTGTAAGGTCATTTTTACGTAATATTACATTCATTTTGTGTATTTAAACTAATTTTTGTTTATTTTAAGCTTTTTTAATTTACTGTAAAGGTAATCCCAATTAGTGCCTTTAGACAATTACCTACTCCAGTCCATTGATATTGAAAAATTGATATAATTAATTGTCGATTTATCCGATAAGACTAAATATCGAACGAACCCATAACTATTTAGGTATACAAATACAATAGTAGCTTTAGAAGTGAATTCGGCATGTACCTGTGTGGTTCTACCGATCTTCAGTGCCGCATTAAGCCAAATTGCCGCCCCGGGGCAATATAAAATTTGCCGCCTCTATATATTTAAAAAAAATATCATATGATTTTCACCTCTCTTTTTTCGCTATCATAAACACAGCAGAATTATATTTTAATACGTTTCTCCGTTAGTTTTAAAATATTAAAGAGTTACCTAGTAAGTACTTAGTAACCTATATATACTTAATTTATACTTAATTTTTCTTTTTAAACATATTATTTATTAAATATTCATAATACAATTAATTAGAATTATAATTAAAAATTAAAAATAGTAAATTAAAATACATTTTTATTCAACTTATATTAATTTTTTTCTTGATTTCAAAACTGCAAATTTATGTATTATGTCCGACCAATCAATCTGTTGTAAAATATCGCTTTCTATATTTAATATGGATAATGATGACATCTTTTCATCAACTAAAGCAGACCTTAGATAATTTTTTATTCTTTTTAATACAGAAAATGACCGTTCTCCACTTGCATTGGATGAAGCCATACAACAAAATATTCGCAATACTATTTCTACCTACATTTGGAAATGTTGTCAAAAGGGCAGAATTTGTGAGGCATTTTAAAAGACTTATAAAAGATGATTTATCTTCTTTTGAAAACAAATTAAGAATATTTTTAAATTGTACCAGTTCTTCTATGAATGTCTCGTTTAAATCTTCAGGATATATTTTCACTAGATTTTTAGCTTTTTCACGTATTCCGTTAGTATCCAATGTATCTAATTTTAATATAAATCCAAAATTATTATTTATATCAGTGTAGGACAGTTTTCTTTCACGTAAATTCACAACTAGCCTGTCAATAATAACATAGAATACTTCACATTTCATTTTTTGTTCTCCTTCCAATAATTCATCGTTACTTTCAGTTTCATCAAAAAACTTCTTTCTCTTTTTTTGTCTCACGCCATCCCAGGAAAATAATTGTTTTGAACACATCGTTTTTGCTTGTTCTAAGTACACATCAAATCTTTCTCTAAAGTCTTCCACATATTTTTCTAAAGATTCGTACAGTGTAACAACTGTGGCTAAGTCTATATCTATAGACTG